>NW_026057581.1:2170290-2253117 GCF_023721935.1 Panthera uncia | reverse complement strand
ACGATCCCGTCACCCCACGGACGATCCCGTCACCCCACGGACGATCCGGTCACCCCACGGACAAGCCGGTCACCTCACGGACGATCCCGTCACTCCAAGGACAGTCCCGTCACCCCACAGACAACCCGGTCATCCCACAGACAAGAGCAGATAGAATTGCTTTACCACCTTGGTCATCACTGCTCCATATTATGCAATACTATGGGAAGTGTGCACATTCTACTCAGAAATCGAGATCCGTGACACACATCTAACATTCCCTAACAATAGATACAGGTAGTCTAGTATTTGCTATGCTAAATAAATCCAGAATGGATTCTACTTATTTATAATATATATTTGAAGTCATACACTAAATACATTAAAAAATATACTAAATACATTGAATAGTATATTACATTAAAAATAATATACTACATAAGATAATATATTAAATAATCAAAATAAGTATACCATACATTAATAAGTAATAATATTAATAATTATTTATATAGCATATACTTTTATTAACATGTCATATATTTATCATATATTTATATTAATATGTATTTAATATATAATATATACTTTTAAAATAATCACAAACTGATAGTAAAATATTTGTAGAATTTTGTTATAAATCACTTTAAAACCATTATATCACGTATTGAATCAATTACTGGCTCAGTTTTAAAAATGTGAAATACCTCAATTTCCATCCCTGGTTTCACTGCTATTTCCTGATCATTCTTAAAGGTTACTGACACTGACTTTGGGATCATATCAAAATTAATCTCTGGTAGTCCAGTATATTATTTATTTGGACTTCAAAATATGAATGCGTTTCACTGGGGAATGTCTTCTCATACTTCGATCTATTCTCTTAGTGTTTTGCTTCCATTTTCCCTTTTAATTATAGTTCTCACTGATGGAGATAAAAGATAGGAACTCAGCAAAACATCTTCACTTTAGATATTAGCCCAGCAGTCTCTAAGGTGCGGTCCCCTGGTAGTCCTTACCTAGGCAATCATTAGACATGCAAATTTCCAGGCCCAGCTCTCCCCCAGACCTTAGAAAATCTGGCAGCTGGGTGTGTCCCCCCACCAGGGGGATTTTAAAGCCCTCCAGGGGGTGCTGATACCTATGGAAGCTGGAAGAACCATTGTGTTGTGTTGGAATGACACGGAGACAGAGATGGATGCTGTTATTGGGAGCTCTTAAGAAATGTGCTAATTGTGTTTCTTGGTTGTCTTTTCTCTTTGTATGGTATACTTAGTGGAAGAAAAAAATTGGAAAAGAAGGATAGTGAGGAAGCAGTTCAAATGACGACAGTATGACAATCATGAGATTGTCACGCTGTATTATAACCAAATAACCACCTCACAGGGTCCAAGCATTTTCCTCAGCACTGTGATGATCTCTGAGGGCCATATGGAATTAGCACAGATTACAGCCACCTCAAGGGAACTAACATGGAATTCATAAGCTTTGCTTCTTGCTTGAGGAAAAATGCATCAAATAAGTCATGAATGTTATTACATGCTGTGCTATTTTTATTTTCATGATGTAGTCTATAAGTGCCTTCGGGTTTAAAAAGAGAAAGATCATATAGATAGTAGGATGATCGTGAAAAAACTTTTCATCAAAAAACATTTGCTTCAGGTGTAAAATGTAGCTACAGTTGACAGAATAGAGTAGGACACTTCAGAAGGAGGGAGTGTAGAAGCGGGGGAATGGAAGGCGCAGTAAAACTGGAAGGAATTTCATTGTGCACTTTAGGATTATGTTGATGTGGGAAGAGTGTTAATAATTTAAGCTGGGGCTATGAACCTTATATCTGCAGTTAAGAGGAGGGGGCTTTGAATGGTTTTATGGACTTCTGTTAAATTTCCTGTGAAGCATGGGTTGAGTGTGGGTGGGTGTATTCGGGCTGAGTGTGGGTTGAGTGTGGGAGCTGAGTGTGTATGAAGGTATTTGCATGTGTATAAAGATGTTTTGTTTACTAAGCTTTTATTCTAGTCTCACAGAAGTCTAATTCTTCCCCAAGCATACAAACCAGGGGTATCAAGCTTAGGGTGTTAAATATTTTAAGGTTATGCTATTTTAGGGGATCATAACAGACCAGTTAGTGGGACTTGTACAGTGAATATATATATAGAAAGTACAACATAAATGCAATTTTCTATGCAAATACAAATACATTGTATTTGAGGGAGAGCACCATAATAGTTCTAAGAGTAGTGAGAATAAAGCAATTTAGAGACAATTAAATTATTAAAATACATAAACCTCAAGTCTTTAAGAAGGCCTACCATTTGAGGGGCACCCGGGTGGCTCAGTTGGTTAAGCATCTGACTCTTGATCTCAGCTCGGGTCATGATCTCGGCGTCATGAGTTCAAGCCCCGCATTGAGAACAATCCAGGAAGGCTTATCATTCGGGCATTCCTATTTCTTGATTAAGAAGACCCACACAATCACCCTCTTAAATGCTCCCTTTACATCTTTATTCCTAAGTGTGTATATAAGGGGGTTCAGCATGGGTGCGATGATCCCGTAGAAGAGGGACACCATCTTGCCCCGGTCCTTGGAGTTGGGGGATGGTGGTTGCAGGTACATGGAGATAGCAGTGCCATAGAAGAGTGACACCACAATTAGATGGGAGCCACATGTCCCAAATGCCTTTCTCCGGCCTTCGGCCGACTGGATTCTCAACACTGCTCGGGCAATAAAAGCATACGACACAAGGATGAGGGTCAGGGGTAGTAAAAGAAATAGCACACTGATAAAGAACAGTTCAGCCTCGTTTGCTGTCGTGTCCACACAGGACAACTTGAGCAGAGCAGGGACTTCACAGAAGAAGTGATCCACTTCTTTACGGCCACAGAGCGGCAGCTGAAGGGTCAAGGTCGACTGCAACACTGAGTTGCCAAAGCCGCTAATCCAGGAGGCGGCCGCCAGCTGGAGGCACATCCTCTGGTGCATGATGACTGAGTAATGGAGAGGCCGACAAATAGCGACAAACCTATCAAAAGACATGACGGCCAGGAGAAGGCATTCAGTGGAACCCAAGGCCAGGAAAATGAAAAGCTGGGCCACACAGCCGCCGTAACCAATTACTTTCCTGGTGCTGCATATGTTGACCAGCATTTGTGGAACTGTACTTGTGGTGTAGCAAAGGTCCAGGAGTGACAGATTGGTAAGAAAAAAGTACATGGGGGTGTGGAGTTTGGGGTCCAGATGAGACACGGCAATTATCGCCAGATTGCCAAAGATAGTCAAGACATAGGAAACCAGGAACACCACAAAGAGCGGGAGCTCCAGCCATGGTCGATCTGAGAAACCCAAGAGGATGAACTCCTGGGGGGCGCTCGCGTTTACCCCCTTCATGATCGGTGGTTCAGCTCTTGGTTCCCTGCAATAGAAACAGTCATGAAGGTAATAATTACACACTTATTTGCTGTCGATTGGTCATAATTACTTTGCTAATAATCTGCCTACGTTACAGACCGATAGTATCCATAATGTGAAAAAGTATTGATAAAAATATAAATATCTTTCCAAGTATTTCAAAAGTGTTTCTATACTTGTAACAACCTATTAGCAGAATGAATTTCAAGACTTTTTATAGCATATCATCAGTTTCCACGTTTGCAGAGTTTATCCTTCGACCTTTTATCAGTTTGCAAGTTCATTATTCTCAGTTCTTTCTGCCTAGGTACCTACTATTAGGTAGAAGTTGGCATAGTTTCTGCCACTGGAATGTATTCTAATTTCTCCTTAATGCCACGACATTCCCTGTTAGTACAAAGTAGTCAAAATTGTTTAAATCTCACCCCTCCTACCCTGAAAAAAAAAAAAAAAATAGACCCTACCTAGCAACTTATCAGACTCAATTTAAGGAATTATATCCTTTTACTTTTAGAAGGTCAGAATTCGTATAGGAGTTTTTAATAATGAGGAACTTGAAGTCCAACAGGTGTGGTGGGATCATACCTTGTCCAATTAGTCACATTACCCTGGGAATGCTTCTCATCCTCTGATCTTCAGTCTCTTCGTGTCTCCAGTGAAGATAAGAATGCTTGTCTAGGTTGTCTCGATGTGAGACATAGCTGCACACGACTGTCTCAACACCGGCCCCAGAAACAGTGCGGATGAAGGGAGCTTTCACGACTCAAGGTCTCCGAGGTGCTCAGAGAGGAATTCCGTATGATTTGCCCAAACTTCCTTGGGTTGCCAATGACAAATGGTTCTGTCCATTGAAAAGTCACCTTCCCATTTCCTCCTTAACTCCCAAAACATCAGCCTGAGACACAGGGGTCATTGTAACCATAGGCTACGAAGTAACGTGTCACTTTTAGTGTCAGCTGCTTGGTGCATGTCTGGTCCACCCAAACACAGCCACCACGTTCAGGAGAGGGTGACGGTGACACAGGAAGCCTGAGGTGCTCTGGGCAGAAGCTCCATAGAGCCCTGCGTGACCTATAGGTGTGACCAAGCCCGTTCTACCTGCCAAAAATCTCAACAGATTATTTCGCTACTTTAGCAATACCAGAATGTAAAGTTTTCATTGTTTTTCTTGTTCATCAAAATGTTAGCAATGTGTATTTTAACTTTGCTTTATGTATTTTATAGACGATTAACCCACCCCAAAATATCCCCTCTCTTGCTCTCATCTGCTAAATCGAGATGCATTGGCACAGATATAGATGTGAAATGATGTTCAGATATATCTTTAAGTGACAAAAAGTTGATTATTGAACATTTGTGGAGCAGGATCCCATCGATTTAAAAAAAGAAGTAGTAGATAGACATAGGGACACCTGGGTGGTTCAGTTGGTTGAATGCCTGGCTCTCGATTTCGGCTCAGGTCATGGTCCCAGGGTTGTGGAATCAGGCCCCACATCGGGTTCTGTGATGAGCATGAATCCTGCTTAAGTTTCTCTCTCTCTCTCCCTTGGCCCCTTTCCCCCAACTCACGCTTTCTCTCTCTCTAAAAAATAAATGAATGAATGAATGAATGAATAAAACAAATAAATAAATCAATCAGTCAATAAATAAAATTTACTCTCTGTCTTTTACTCTCAGATTGACCTTCCTTTTGTTGAAGACTTTGATCCCCCTGAGGGCACAGCTGGTTCCTCCTCAAAAAAGACAGGTGTATCATGTCGAGGCAACCAGATGCGGCCGACAGCAGGTGTCAGGATAAATTACATGTCAGTTGTTATTATTGCTTTGGATTTTCAGATTTCTATTTCTATTCTATTATTTCATGTTTGTTTTTAGTAGCCCTTTCGGATTTCATCCACGTGAGACTCTGAGAAGCACAGTGAATCAGTGGACTTTCTTCCAGGCCGGCTCTGTTCAACCCCAACCCAAGCTGCGGAAGTTCCATCAGTATGTCTGGGGAAGGAAAATGTATGCAGTTGTCTGCCTCATGTCAAACAGCTTCAGTAGCCAATGTGATTTTCCTTTTAAGTCTTACCATCCTTCTTCCCTGTATGGGTTCTAGATAAATAGTTTTAAAGGATACTAAAGCATCAAGAACACAAAACAGACATGAGCTGAGTGACTAGTGTGGAAAGTTTAGAAAGCAGCACGGGGGAGGGGGAGCTCTTCAGAGCTTGCTCCCCCTCTCTCCCCCCCCCCCACCAGAGCTGCCCAGAGCACAGATATTCCCTCACAAAGTGCTACAGCTAGTGCCTCCTTCTTCCTCTTCTTCAATGTGGAACACACTTTCAGATGTATTTAGAATTTTCAAAAAACTATGTGTTTGTTTCTTTGTTGTTTCTGTAAGCGCACCCAGTGAAGGAGCCCAAGGTGGAGGGAGGGAGGGGTGCTTGAACTCCTGACCGTGAAATCAAGACCCCGGCTGAGATCAAGAGTTAGATGCTTCACCCACTGAGCGCCCCAGGAACCCCTCCAAGGACTGTCTTGGATGGTGGTGCTGCGTCTTCTGTTTTTGGCTGTCATAATCAAAGCCCATTGTCTTGCAATTAATGGTATTTTAGAATTAGGAAATGACGGTAAACATGCATGTGATTTTCGGGTTTCTTGCCTGAAATCTTTTGACTCCCAGGAGTCAACTTTGCCAGTTCTCTTGTGTTCCGTTTGTTACTGGTTACATGGAAACATTCTACTTTGTTTCTAAAGGTATGGGAAACAATGGTGAACTCCAGTTTAACTAAAAGATTCTACTTTAGGGGCGGTCTGGGTGTCTCTGTGGGATAAGCCTCAGGGCTTCGGTTCAGGTCGTGGTCTCACATTTTGTGAGTTTCCAGCCAAGTCAGGCTCTGTGCTGACAGCTCAGAGCCTGGAGGCTGAAAGGGATTCTGTGTCTCCCTGTCTCTGCCCCTCTTCCACACCCTCTCACTCTCTCTAAAAAAAAAAAAAAAAAAAAAAAAAAAGTTAAAAAATGTTTAAAAGATTTTTCTTGAAAAACATTTGTGAATGACGTTGTAAAGAGACAAAGAAGAATGTTATTTCCGGGATTATTCTCTTGGGTTATTTCGTACAGTGAGGGCCTTTTGAGTAAAATAAAAGAACTTCAGTTTACCTTTGCTTTTTACATATTTCCAACTACATAGAATCAAATTGTATAAAAGTGCACTGCACGGTCTCAGGAGTGCTTCTGATGAAATTAGCTGATACAGGCACAACGTGAAAGCTGAGAGCTGGACACAGAGTTGGCTGGCTAGTTATCCTTCAACTGCAAAGTATTTAAATACGCGAGTCATTTGTAAATGCCCAGTGTTTTTTTGGCTATAGTCCCATGTCAACATTCCATTAATGAGTCTTATTACCTTGGTTTAGATATTTAGTGAGAAAGACTCAAGTCAATCCTTACGGTAGCAAAAGGTAGATTCCTTTAGGGAGGAATTATTTAAAAATATATAACTATAATATATTTCATGTTGGATCAGCAAATTTATTTTTGGACACTTGGACTGTGATGTGAGGGGCCGGTGTGTGTGTATGTGTGTGTGTGACAGGAGAGAGCCGGTGAGCGAGCTCTGGGGTATTAGCGTTTTCCCCATCAATAGAAGCCGTAAAGAGCAAACATACAATTCCAAGCTGAACCTCATGAACCGAATCAAACTTTTGCAGTAGGGGACGTTCAGCCACAGGAAATCAGTACGGGGAGCGTGTCAACAACAAACAAGAAAACTGGCTCGGAATATCACAACTTGTAGCAAGTATATACTTTCTGAAGCGCTTGGGTAATTAAATGAAAACAAAAGTCGCGCTGTGCATGAACTTGTCCAGCTTTCAAAAAATGGAAGGATGCAGAACAAAAGTGCAATTCTGCCCGTGGCTTTGAGCTGTTCTAGCCCGTCCACGTCGTAAAGCTGAACGTAAATTTAACTCACAGGATTTTCACCTAATGCCGTGTTTTTTATTGCTTGTTTTTTTTTTTAAGTTAATATGAAGTCTTATGGCATCCCTGCTAAAATTTTAGAATGTCTTCATTCTTAAAAAATGTCTTTTGCCCTCCTTTGCTCTAATGTAGATCACACCTTAGGAAACCCGGTAGCTATGTGTCAAGGCTACTGTGTATTTGACTTGTAATATGCTTTTATCGTCTCGAAATCCATCCATTAGTTTTCTGCCCACACATCCCCAACCTCAATCTCACAGACTTTCCCCGCACATGCAGCAATCTCCTTGGTGCTGCTGTACCCAAATTTCCCCCAGAAACACCCCCTTCTCTCAAATGTCACCTCCATCTGACCTCGGCTGACTATTCCTCCCAGCGGCTTTCCGTGATTCCAATTCCGCTTCATGTTCTCAGTGTTAGGATCGCACTATTTGCCAACAAGTAGAACAGACAGACAAAAACCTAGGAGGTTCTTATCTGCGTCTCTGCAATTATATCAGATTTGCTCCGGATTCTTGACGCACAGGCCAGGAGCTTGTGGTTGTGGCTGGTACCTTAAAGGCCACTGGGCAGATTCCCCTGGTCTGGAGGGAAGCTGCATGGACAGCATCTCAAGCTCATGTTATTCTCCCTGTGAGTAACAAGCACTCAACAGGGCAGCAAAGTAAAGTATTTTGATTATGCGAGCTACCAAGGGGATCAGAAAAGAGCTGAAGCAGAAGTTAATGGGAGGAGAATTTTAGAAGCTGCTGAGGGGATGTTGGCAAACTTTATCTGTGATCCTCTTAGAATGCCTTAACCCGGAGTCCGGAACACTTGCCCAGATGAATACGCATGATCATCTCTTTGTAAACCTGTACATTGATTGACCTCATATTAGTCATCTCACTGTGGAATTCTCTCCTCCCGTATCTGAGCTCAAACATTCAAAAAGATAAGGTTTGACAGAGTCTTGGAAGCATCTCTACGAGCTACAGAATGGGCAGAGGATCAAGACAAGAGAGGTAACAAGAGTTTTCCTCCCCAATCTGCCAGTAAGTCGTCCTACAGTTGGGGAAGTGAGTTAATTGCTTCAGACGTTAGTTTTATCCTTTGTAACATGGTGGGGTCGGTATTTCCTTCGGGCATAAAAGCTGTTTACTTTTCAGGTTTCTCAAATCATCTCATATGCCTAAGAGATAGGCTTCCAAATATCACACAGATTCCATCTTCTTGCTGGAGTGTAAGGATGAACACCGGGATTAATTTTCACGCAGCTAATGCATTATAGTTTGGCTTAGCATAATTGACAAAGAAGTTTGCTAAATTTTTCTCCTGTTTAGGAATGATTACTTTTGCAGGCAGAAAATGAACTTAGATGCTCAGAGATGTTCCTTGCCCAAGGTCTTAGAGCTAGCAAGTAGCAAACTGAAGATTAGAGCCAGGATTGACGTGCTCTAAAGTTCTTATTTCCCATAGAGATTACAAATGTATTCAAAATAACATCCTATATAAACGTTCATAGAAGCTGAAGCAGAATGAATTATATTCTTCCTAGCACATCATTTGGTCTCAGCTGAGATGTGAAATGTAAACAGTCCATGAAATGGGTGCTTAGAACACTCACATTTTACCAAGTATAAGTAATATGATACTCAGTGTGAAAGGATATGATAGTATTACAGCATAGTAAGCGTGTGAGGATATTACGAAGTAATACTCCGTGAGCTTAGGAATTTTTTGATCTGTATTCTACTTACCTCCATTTTAAGCATTGGAGACAGAGCAATCTATTTTTGTGACCAAGGCGGCTTGAATCCAAGTAGAATTCAAGTTCACAGGTGTGGTACTGAGCTGGGTAGCTGATTCGATGAAATTCATTCAACCTCTTTTAGTTACGCTCTATGTAGGTCATGAGGTTTCCGTTCAGAATGAGCTGGAAGATGAGGACTCACAATCACAGATGACCAGAATGTGGTGTTCTGGCATCACACCGTTTGGAATTAGGCCATCAACTGGTATTTTCAGAGCGTTTTTTTCTAACCGGTTTTGCAAGAAACAGATAGAAGTATGGCCGTACTTCCTCTCTCAATATTGGTGCTTGTTTTGGTCTCTGGTAGAAATCTCAAACACTGAATTGCAAACTCTTCCCCCACAGTTTATAGTATTTAACCGCATACCCAATGGGAAGAGAGAGAGAGGAGATCTCTGTGCTCTTGATTTGCTCAGCAAACTTCCTCTAGGGACAAAATCCTCAACTTTTTCTAAGACAGAAGTAATGACAATGGGGACTAAAGTTTGTTATCAAAGTTTGATGTTGTGCTGTGGAACTAAGATTTCTTTTCTTTTGTTAACTCTTCATGAGTTCTCTAAAGGCATGCAGGAAGGAATTCTTTATTCCACATGTAAATTCTCTAAATGGACCTCTATTTGTCTTAAGAACACTGCTTTATTAACTTCTTTTGTAATACATTTTACATAAAGTAGTTTTAAAAATTAACACAGAGTCAATGAACATAGAGTCAATATATCCCTTATCTTTCATGGATTTGAAATTTTCTAGGCTTAATTACTAAGCTCTTCTTTGACTCAAGATCGCATAGATGTTCTTGTAAGATTTAATTTTTTTAAATTGCAATATTTAATCTAGCCAGAATATATATTTACAGAATATATATTTTACTTTTGAGAAGAGCCGGAAGATAATATGCAGGCTCATGTCAATTTCCTTTCCAGATGAATAGATTTGACAAACATATATTTATAATTCTGAAAAAAATATCCAGATCTATTAAGTAGGAAAAAAACACAAGCTTCTAACAAATTTGAGGATCCACCCCATAGCTCAATAGGAAAAGGACAAATTATAGGAATTAACAATATAGAGACTAAGCAAATCCAAATGACCAATATAAGAAAATATGACCAAATTCTCAAATAGATAAGTATATATTAAAACAGCGATGATAAAACTCTTCATACTCATCAGACTGCAAGCAAACGGAGAATTGAAGGCTACTGCTGATGGGAAAGAAGGAAAAAGGTTACTCATAGATTACTGGAGGAAATGCAAAGAGTTACAGTCTTTCTGGGGGAAAATATGGCAATGACCTCTAAATACTACAAATTCTCAACCTTGCGCTGTCCATCCTTGGAATCTCTCTCATAGAAATCTAACGGGGCACCTGGGTGGCTCAGTCAGTTAAGTGTCTGCCTCTTGATTTGGGCTCAGGTCATGATCTCACGGTTTGTGAATTTAAGTGCTGCATCGGGGCTCCTCGCTGACAGCATGGAGCCTTCTTGGGATTCTCTCTCCCTCTCTCCCTGCCCCTCCCTTGTGTTCTCTCTCTTTCAAAATAAATAAATAAACTCCAAAAAAAAAAAAAAAGAGAGAGAGAAATCTAATTGTATATAAGGACAAATGGAAAATAATGCTTGATGTAGAAATATTTTAATGGTCGGAGATGGAGAAAAATACAGAGTATTTTACAATAGTAAACTCACTAAATAATTAATATAGTCACAGAATGGGAAATATTCATCCATCTAGAATAAGCAATGATGGCTCTAACAAATGGTTTAGAGACGTTTTCCTGAGATATTGCTGAATGAGCAAACAAAATGCAGAAAAATGCACATAACATGGTCATAATTTTGTAAAATAATGATTTAAAACACCCTGAACATGATTTTTTTAAATGTATTGTTGGTATGAGAGTTGACGAGAAAATATGTTTGTTTTTCTCTGGAATAATAGCAAAGGCTACTTCTTAGGTAATTAACATGAATAACCTGGAGATAGAGGACAATAGCCACAGAGAGAAAAGGAGGAAGGGTATGAAGAAAAACTGGAAAAGAAAAGAAAAGAAGATTTTGTGTACATTGAAACATTTTTTGAAATTAATAGCAGTGATTGCTTCTGGACAGAATAGAAGTAAGGATGGGGATGGTCAGGGCAAAATTGTACTACTGCATGCATTTTTTTTTTTTTTTACAATGTTTTTTAACAGGCTGTAACTTATTTATCTTCAACAGGTTGTAATTTAAATGAACGAAATTACAGTTTAAAAGAAAGTAAGCGAGGACTAAAGAAAATATAAATAAAAATAAATATTTATTCTGCAGAATGGATCAAGTGTAGATAAACTGAAATTGTTTCACAAGTCCTGAAACACAGAAATTACCAAGGAATGCCCACATCTCTCGTCCTGAAATGGGGAAGAGTCTGCTGAATTTATTATCCAGACAGATGCCCTGCTGTCCTTTGAAAGGATTATTTCCTCAATAATCCTGTGATTATCTCTATTGCCCTATGAGAGCGAGCCATTATCTCCACAGATATGTAGATAGTGAACCGGGCTTGGAGAGGTTCAAACAGAATGTGTTAGGAAACTGGCTGATTCATAGGGATGTCCTACCCTCGTCCATGTTTGTTTTATTTTTCCTCTGTTACCCAGTCATGAGTCTCCCTTCTTACCACGAGGACTCATTTTCTAGAAATCTACTTATTAGCATAGCTCTCTTCTTCTGCTTGGAAAGAACTTCTGGAACAACTGTATTTGGTTTGTGATTCTCTGACTATCTGAATTCTTTTTTTAATGGAAGATGTATTATTGTACAGTTGATCTGGGGAACAATGCTGGAGGTTAGGGGTGCCGGCATGTGCAGTCAAAAATTCACCCATAACTTTTGACTCCCCTGAAATTTTACTAATAGCCTATAAAATGTGAAATAGTATATGGATAAGGTTTCCTCCCGCTGGAAGCCTTATTGATAACATAAAGAATCCATTAACACGTATTTTATGTTATATATATTATACACTGTATTCTTTTTTTTTTTTTAATGTTTTAAACATTTATTTATTTTTGAGAGACAGAGCATGCGTGGGGGAGGGGCAGAGAGAGAGGGAGACACAGAATCCGAAGCAGGCTCCAGGCCCTGAGCAGTCAGCACGGAACCCGATGGGGAACCCGACGCACAGAACCCGATGCTAGAACTCGGGAACCATGAGATCATGACCTGAGCCAAAGTCAAACACTTAACTGACTGAGCCACCCAGGTGCCCCTTTATTCCATGGAGTATTACACCGAACACGTATTTTTTGTGTTTGTTCCTTCGGTAGCTCTCTGATATTTTACACAAATGATTTGTTGTATTTCTTGTGGCTTTTCTAGCTCTTGACTCCTGAAAACTATTCTGTCTTGCCTGGAATCAGAAATCTTGAATCAGATTTGAGCTGAATTTGTCATAAACAGCACATTTTTTGCTGGTGTGGGTGGCTTCAGGGGAACGTCAGAGGTGGATTTACCATGAAACTGATCATTCGCAATCATATCCATCACTGACACACGGGCACCTTCAAAGACCCTGGGAGGGGGACACCTGGGTGGCTCAGTCAGTTGAGCGTCTGACTTCAGCTCAGGTCATGATCTCAAGGCTTGTGAGTTCAAGCCCCGTGTCGGGCTCTGTGCTGACAGCTCAGAGCCTGGAGCCTGCTTCTGATTCTGTCTCCCTCTCTCTCTTCTCCTCCCCTGTTCACTCTCTCTCTCTCAAAAATGAATAAACAGTAAAAAAAAAAATTTTTTTTTAAAGACCCTGGGAGGGATCCCAGCAATGTGTACACATGAACATACGTTTTTGTAAAATTTCCAAAAAATAATTTATCCATAATTAGTTAAGGCCACACTCTCTTTCCCACTCTCCTAGGGAGAGAAGCTGACCAAAGTAAAGCCATTTTGGTTTTATGCCGATCCTTAACATAAAAGTCAACAGATCATATAAAGAGTCCCCAGGTCTGACTCAGGGAAAAGCTCAAGACCCCACTCCCTCAGGCAGTAAAAGCCACAAAGCCTGGACATTCTTACAACTGCTCTTGTGGGTCATTCCACAACTGTGAGACAATAGAAAAACTAACCGCCCCATTGAAGTGATAAACCGGAGTTAAAGACTAAGCCCCTCCCTATACTTTAGCTAATTGAAGAAATCTTATAAAATTCTTTGTTGGAGGCAAAGGGGGGGGGGGGGTACTCTTCCCCATCTGGGAGGAAAGATCGCTGCTTACTTCTATACTTAATAAATCTTTGTCCCTTTCTCTACGTGGCTTGCTCTTGAATTCTTTCTCGCACAAAACCAAGAACTCTGGGCCGTGCGCCTGAGTGAGGCCTGTCCTCTCGGGGCCTCCACTGGCCTGACATACTCTGCCATAAGTCTCATGTCAGTTGGTAATGATGCAACTGAGGGAATTCCTGTCACCCGGCTGAGAGAGAGTTGTTTTAGGGACATAGCCGTTCCCGTATATAGGAATGGCCTCCTGGTGTAGAGACGGCTTCTGGCCCTGCTGCCTGCCTCACCCGTGTCGTGATGTCCGCGTGGCGCAGGGCAGGATGTGAAGATGCCCGACGATGCCAGAACCCGCGGCGTGTGCGGAGAGGAGCCGTGATCAAGCTGCTCAAGCCTCGGAATACGAGCTCGTGATCACTGGCAGGACCCCAGTTGATGAAAGGTCGTATTTTCAGAGACATAAAAGACTCTCAACAAAAGCTAATAGAACTCAACTCTACCTGGAAAGGTGTTTCGCACTGGTCAAGAAAAACAAGTGAGAAGTCATAGATCTCTGATGTGCATCAACACAGAGTATCTTCCAGTGTCATCATTGAATTTGTTGATTAGAAAACAATTACAGAAGATCTGTCAGGCAAGTTAATTAATGACATCTGAGGGAAAAAAAGCAGAGTGCGTGAATCATTGAAATTGTACTTTCTTCAGATAAAATCTGAGCAGAAATACGAACGGGATCTTGGATTTGTTTTTAATATTCCAATTAACAAAGAGGCGTGAATCAAAGAGCATCTTTGAAAGTGATTTGCATTCTTAATATCTGAAGAAAATATTAACGTCAATGAAGGTAACAGAAAAGTAGTAAAATGTCACTATAATATTTGCATGAAGCATCAATGAGAAAATGATTAATGAAGTGCTATCATGTCATTAACTGTTTCACAAGAAAACTTGCAATCCCTCCCCCCTCCCCAAATCTTACACAACACGTAAAAACGGAAATGACCACAGGTTTTCCCCAAATGTGAAGCAACAGTAAGGATTTACAAGCCTTCTTGATAATGAGTTGTGAAGGCAACAGGAAACTTCTAAACTATTTCTGTTAACTTATAACAAGTAAAATTTGATCAGCCACGCCACACTAAAGCAGAGATTCAATTATCTTTCTATTCTCTCTATAGAAACTTGCAACCTGAAATTACTTTTACGTTAAAAAAATGGAAAATTAACTAAGGAGTTTCCATCCATAAAACAGAGAGCATAGACGTGTATCAGGCAGTTAATTTTAAAATGATATATTATTTTTTAGATTTTGTGATGTCACGGAGGAAAATATTTTCCCCTACCCTCTTATGTTCTTTAATTGAGGGCATATAAATTAAAATAACAAAAGACAGATTAATGGGAGAAAAGGCATACAATTTTTATTAATATTTTAGTGCATAGCAGTTCACAGAAAAGAGGTGAAACTCTAGGAAGCAGCTAGACCCAGGGGCTTATATATTATTTTAACAAAGGAAAGGGAGTTTGGGCTTCAAGGGATAATAAACTGTGGAGATGTGATTAGGAAGTAAATAGAGGAAACTGATGGAAACTAAGGGCTGTTTTAATAAAAAGATTGGTTTATGTAGACTCATCTCAAGGCTCCGTCTGTCCCAGGTGATAAGAGCCCTCCCTCTTCCTGGTATGCAAGAGGGGATACCTTCACCAAGGGAAATTTATGTCCTGATTTTAGGCAGAAGAGGGGAGGGCAGAGGACTCTGTGCATCTGCTGAATCTCATTTGTCTTGAGCTAAAAATAATCCTTGGGCCAAACTGACACATTTTAGAATGGCTTATCCTGACCACCTTCAGTGGTGATAAGGGTGTTTGTCTCCTTTCAGAAATAGGTAATTTGTGTGATTTCTTTTCTAATGCTAAGTACATATTGATTATCATATCTACTTTTTATTTATTATTCTGTATTTATTTTACTAAAGTGAACCTCCAGGATTGTGTAAGCTCCAGGCTTCCCCAAGCCTGGATCGGCTCCTCCATAATACAGACTCGGGACTGGAAGTCAGAGCAGTTTTCCAATTACAGTAGAGGGAAATGATTCTAGAATTTTCTAGTTGCTTTGGCACCAGTTCCCTGTCCCCAGAATCTTTCTGACTCAGGCGAGGCAGGGTGAGGGAGCACAGACAGATCCCTTGCCGGGTCAGTTCTGCATCATGGTTCTGGGAGTTGTTTCTGGAAGCTCAACATAAAGCACGCTCATGAGCTTGTGAAATTCCCGGTACTTCCCGAGAACTCCTTTATTTAAGCGAACCAAGAGGAATTATTTTGTTAGCAATTGGGAAGCCTTCTAGATATGGGAACTGGTACCAGTAATGAAGTTTTGGGGTGATGGCGGGGTGGTCCAGAGCTGACGGACAAGAAAGAATTCTTGAAGACATCTTTGGTGCAAAAAGATGATTTTATTAAAACACGGAGACAGGACCCGCGGGCAGGAAGAGCTGCATGGGGTAGTTCATTATATATCCTCAGGTTGGGAGGGGGTCAGGGATTGAGTAAGTCTCTAAAGAATTTTGGAAGCAAGGTTTTTCCGGGACCTTGAGGGGCTAGCTGTTGCTACAGAAACACCATTTATCACCGTTTAGTAAAACCTCAGTCGTGAGACCCTTCAGATATGTATCAGGGGCCATAAGCTTAGAGTATGATTGCCAGGATATACTTGGGGCAGTTGAGATCAAGGAAGCTTCCAAAGGAATTTTTATATGTTAAAGTAGACTTACAGGATCCTGGGGGTTGGGATAATGTTAAGCTAAGGCTCTCTTTTGTCCCCGACAAAGTGCCATCATCGAGGCAGCTGAGCTCCTAGAGGGAGTTTTCTCTGCCGGTTTCAAGGACTTGTCCATGGCTGTAGTCAGTAAGGGAAGTTAATTTTTCATTTGCCTTAGTTTCCCACATCACCGTGGCCAGCACTTAAACCTCTTTCATTATTGGGCGGCCAGGAGTGTCTGAGGAATATCACACATGTCCCACCTGGGTGGGAGGTGGGGGGGGGGAGCGGTGCTGTAACCTGTACTTTGCCCTCAGCTTGCCCCAGCTCTCCCATCATTAAATTACCTCCTGTGGTATCTGGAATGACGCTTTGCATTCAAGGCTTGTCGCTATAGATCTCCAGGGCCGGCACAAGGGCACGAAGCCTGGAGTTGGGGAAAGCTGCTTGAAGTGTGTGGGAGAGCTTGAAGAAATAATACTACAAACTCGAGCCTTCAAATTATCAGCTCAAATCAGGATCAGAGGACCAGGATTTTTTTTTTTTTTTTTTTAATAAAAGATTGTCCTCAGCCAGTCTTTTATTTCTTGTCATTGTCGGGCTAAATATAAAAAAATAAGTTGCAGAGAATGATCCTGTGGGTTTCTGAATCAAATTCTAAATCAGATTCATAGCCCTGTGATATATTGTACTATAAGAAATGGATATTTAATCTTAGTCCCTGGTTCCTGGCATAAAAACTCCTAAAACCCTAGGAATTTCCTGAGTGAAGGGAATGAAGAGTCTTTTGTTATTCATAATAAACTCCTTTCCATCACCTCCGGGTTTATTATGCTAACGTGGGGACTCTGGGTGGGGCCCAGGAGCTTCCAGAAGGGTGCTGGTTGCCGGAGGAAGCGGCCACAGCATTAGGGGGTCGGAAGTCTCAGCTGCATGTCCTGACTGCCTGGAGAGATTGAGCTGGCCACCAGCGGCTCGTGATCTAGTCAACCACGCCTAAATGACCGAGGTTTGGAGATCTTCTGGGTTGGGGAGGACACGGACCAGCAGGCAGGAGGCACACCCAGGGACCTCGCCCTCTGGATTTCTTCCACTTGGCTGTTCCTGGGCTGTGTCTTTTACGCTAAGCCAGTAATAGTAGCTTAGCTGCTTTTCTGAGTTCTGTGAGCCATTCTAGCAAATGATCAAACCTGAGGAGGGGGTTGTGGGGGCCCCTGAATTGATAGTCGGTCCTCGTCCTGTCGGAGTTGAAGCGGAAACCCCTGTGCACTCGCTGTCAGAAGCGACCAGAGTAAATGATGAAACGTTGGACGTTATTTGGAAAGTATGGGACCCCAGGGGTTGGAACAGGGACCTTTGGTGGTTTTAGACGATCCTGTGTATCTAAACCCTTAACGTCCGCGGGGATTTCCAAGACAGAGCGAGCCTCTCCTTTTCTCTAGTGAAGCGGTCGCTGAGCGGATCTTGACCAAAGCAGTTCCTTCGCAAGAGGACAATTCTCGTCAGTCCCTACTCTTAAGCGGAGCATCCGATCCCCGTGTGCCCTGGGGACGCAATTATAAGTGAAACCTTGGAGGGAACTGCTTTCACACCACAAGAACTGCAGGCATTGGCTTTAGTCCTTGTCACCAGAAACTCGGTGAATATGTGTGGGAATGGTTTCTGGGGGTGACACCAGGGAGGGAGAATGTGTTACATTGAGATGGTTTTATCAACCTGGAATTACCAACAGATTTGGAATTAATGTCTGAGTTTGAACAGCTGCTAATGTTTTCATGTTTGGCTCTTTTACAATTTGGGCTAAATGATGGGCTGCAGTGAGTGCAGTTGATTTGCCAGAAGTTCATTAGAATATAAATGGATTTATCTTGTGCAGCTGGATCACTCACGTCCTGAACGTGAGATGGCCCAGAGGACGTTATGTTTATCACGGAATTAACAGTTGGCATGGAGAAGAACACGGGTGAGGGTGCCAGCATCCTGAAAAAGTGTCCTGTAAGACCACAGATCCTTACTGTTAACATTTTGCCTATATTTCTCCAGTGGCGCCTCCAGCCATTTATCTGAGTAATTGTGTACTTGGGAAAGGAATTCCTCTCTTCTGGGATTATTGAACTTTAGCTCTGAGCTGATCTTTCCCCTCCTGGAGACTCTGACTACTTAGTCAACCATTCAGTGTTGAGATTTGCAGCAGTTAAAGGACATTTACTGTTTTCATTCAGGCTTACCTTATGGAGGTCCAGAGGACCCACAAATCCAATTTGTAGTCATTTTCCCTGATTCTGGGTGTATGGACCACACCCATACTCAACAACTGAGCAAACTCCACGTTGATTCTTTGACCCGCAGAGCAATTGGCATTATGACTGGAGGGCAAAGCGGAAGTTCTGAAAATGGTTGATTCCTGAAAATAATAGTTACCCCAAATCTGTACCACTTCCTGGGAGGACTGCAGAGAATAATACTTCCACGAAACACCTGAAGGGCTCAGTTGGTTAAGCGTCCGACTCGGTTTCGGCTCAAGTGACGATCTCGTGGTTCATATGTTCAAGCCCCACATCGGGCTCTGTGCTGACAGTGTGGAGTCTGCTTGGGATTCTCTCTCTCTCTCTCTCTCTCTCTCTCTCTCTCCCTCTCCCTCTCCCTCTCCCTCTTCCTCCCCCCATTCATATTGTCTCTTTCAAAATAAATAAATAAACTTAAAAAAAAAAAGACTTGGAAGATTGTCTTCGATCCTACTTAATATTTTTGGTTTGGCCTGTGCATAGACAGATGAACCCAGTGAATGAAATGGATTATTGTACACTTCATCAAGTGACCATTTTAATTTCAATTGGTCTTGAAGTTGTGGCCTTTTTACTGTGAGCACGAATCCAGCTTCTGGTTCCTGGCGTGTACCTACTGCCAATAACAGTTATTGCCATGAGCCAATAACACCAAGGGGGGGAGCACAATGTACCTTCATCGGTTTCCCCAGGCAGCTCCCAAGCTCCAGGTCACAACTATAGGACCCTTGCTTGTCTTACCATCTGACAGGATTTCATGGCATTTCCCCAACATTTAGTGATGTCGAAGATATTTTCATGAGATGTCAGGTATATTTTCTACTCATTTACTCATTTTCAAATTGTTTCTATAGTTGAATTTTTTTTTTTTTTTTTTGAGAGTGAGAGAGACAAGGCGAGAGCAAGGGAGGGAGGGGCAGAGAGAGAGAGAAGCAGGGGAGGGGTTAGGGAGGGGCAGAGAGAGACAGAGGGAGACACCAAATCCAAAGCAGCCTCCAGACTCTGAGCTGTCAGCCCAGAGCCCGAGGCTCGAACTCACAAACCGCGAGATCATGACCTGAGCCAAAGTCCGACACTTAACCAACTGAGCCACCCAGGTTCCCCTCTATAGTTGGGTTTTAACTGTTGTTTATATATTCTAGTTGTGAATCTTTTGTCGGATATATGGCTTGCAAATAACAGGGACTTTCACAAAGCAGATGTTTCCAATTTTGATGAAGTCCAATTTATTGATTTTTTTTCTTTTATGAATCATGCTTTCGGTTGCATGTCTAAGAAAATAAAACTTTATGCAGTTTTTTTCAGATTCTGTGTCTCCCTCTCTCTCTGCCCCTCCCCCATTCATGCTCTGTCTCTCTCTGTCTCAAAAATAAATAAATGTTAAAAAAAAATTAAAAAAAAAACTTTATGCAGTTTTATTTTTTGGTTTATCTTTCTTAGAGTTTCTGAAATTTTTGAATATGTTAATGTTTGTTATTGGAAATATAAACAATCATCTTTTCGTATTTTGCTTCTGCCTCATTCTTTTTCACTTCTTTTCATGCCTAATTAATAATTTGTATTTGAAACCATTTGTGTATGACCCGTATGTGGTTATGTTCATAATTTGTTTTCACTTTTTTCTTGGTGTTACAGTTGTTGTTGGGTGTCTTCTGTTTCTAGTCACTGCTTCTACGTTACGATGTTAAACTCAGGCTGAATTTTTTCAGTTATTTTACTTTTCATTTCTAGAATGTACATTCTATTTTTTGCATTTCAAGTCTCTAGTGAAACTCACAGGATTGTGTGAGTGTGTGTGTGTGTGTGGGTCCATATTCAACAAACTAATCACAGTTGTGTTAAAATACTCATCTACTGACTTCATGATCTGGGTTATCTAGAGATCTCTTTCTATGGCCTTTTTTTTTTTTTTAAATCTTGATTACTGATTATATGGTCTTGCCTCATTTCATGTCTAATAATTTTTATTGCATACTCGACTTTGTGTAAATGCACAATAAAGGCATTAGATGATGTGATTTCCCACCAAAGGGGTTTCCCATGATGTCCTTTAAGTAGGTCGGGTGAAGGGTTTTTTTTCTCCCACTTTACCATCTTCTTCCCCTGCTACCTTGTCCCCTTACGTACAACCTCAACAAGCGTCTCATGTCTTTCATTTTGCCAAATTCCTCTAAGTTTTCCCTTCTCCTCACTCTATTGTATCCTCTTAACCAAGAAGTTACTCCCTAATCATCTGCCTCTTTAGGTTTTCTTTAAAATAACTAAAATCCAATGTAGAATATAGTAAGTGCAGTACAAGCATAATAGAATCGTGAATAAAGAGCTTCCGGAACTTATAGCTTCTGGCTGTAAGAGAATAGCCAGAAAACCAAAGAGCCAGGAGAGTATTTTCTAGGAAGCATATTTCGACTAGCCTTGATGATTTCGGTATTACATTTAATAGAATGAACTCTCCCATCTGAGAGAACATCAAAGGCAAGGAGAGATATAGTGAGAAATCACCATTATCCAAGATCGACTTTGTGTCAGGGACAAGGCTAGATAGTATTTCTTACCTCCTGCAACCTTCATGGAAACCCTCGAGAGTAATTTTTCTCCTTTGTGATGGTGAATGAGATTTCTAGTTTTCAAGCCTGCGACGATTGTTTCCTAGCTGGAGCCGGAGCCATTTTGTCTTGAAAGGCTATCCTCCTTCCCCTTCATTCCAAGTTATTTTCCAGGGATGACTCAGTTTGTCGTTGCTTAAGGGAAATGGTGAGTAACTTGATGCATTTCAAGTGTAAACTCAACAGAAGCTCTTGTGGGGAGAGCTGGAAACGGAGGCTGGTCCAGAACCAACATTAACTCTGAGGAATAAATGTGTATTTCCGTGGGCGATCAGGGTCCCTTCAGGACTTTAAGTCCCTATATTTCAGAAGGGCTCCTTTTGTAGCAAAGCGAAAGATAATTTTAAGCAGCGAGACTCTAGAGAGTCACTAACTAGTGAACAAACCAAGTAAGAGCTAATGATATACTGGCGAGGGCCAGAGAAGCGAAAAGGGAAAAGAAGAGGTAGGTGTGAAAGAGAGATGTTATGGGTAGTCTTAAAAACTGAATGGATATGAGCATTCAGGGAGAGAGATGGCTCAGGAAAACTGTCATAGTTTAAAACTTGGTGATTGGACAAATCTCAATGAGGTAAAAATCAAGAAAAGCAGGCTTGGGAAATACGGTTCAAAGAAATGGTGGACACTTGACGTGAAATTTTATGAACGCCTGTGATAACAGTTTTATAAATAATCTGCTTACTTCCACAAAAGCTGCAGGGCTAATAGATTAAGTTCCAATAAAAGAGGTTTGTGTAAAGGTAATTGCCTTTGATGGAAGTGACTGACGTAGACTTACAGGCTTCATTCGGTGGCGTCCCATCGCAACATATTACGTCAAATGGTAATACGCTGGGAAGCATCTCCGGTAGCCATTTATAGAACCTTGGATTGTATTCTTTTATTTCACAGAAAAGGGCTTTCCTTAACTATAACATTTCCAACAGATACAAATTTAGATGTATTTGTCATGGTGAAGGGTAGTGAAGAGCCAAGTGTGAGGAAAAGGGGTAAAAGTGACGAGGCCAAAAAAAATTTAAACGTTGCATCTAAAATTTCCTCCTTGGCTCACAATGTCACGTCCCCCGTGGAGTTAGGTACCCTATGAGGCCCTCATCTCCTCCGTTTCTCAGAGGGACTCATTATCTCGGGTAGGAAATTCTGGACAGCATCAAAGTCTCCAGATACTTCTCCCTCACTTCCACGAGAAAATCTTTGGCTGAGATAGTTCAAACTAATAACTCGATCTAGAGATAAGAAGCAACTGTCAGGAGGCAACTTGTCTCACGGTGCCAAGAACTTGGCTCAAATACAAATCTAATACTGATCAGGTTTGATTGCTCATCTATGTATTTCAATATTTGTTGACAAAAAAAGCATTGTATGCCGTTTGTTTGTAAGTTAACAGAGATAATAATGTTATCATTATATCTACCTAATATATTCCATCTCTACCAATATAAGTAGTGGTATTAAGATTATACTATAAGACTTTAATAATGTTTATATTTATTTTATTAAAAAATTTTTTTTAATGTTTATTTTTGGGACAGAGAGAGACAAGGCTTGAGTGGGGGAGGGACAGACAGAGGGAGACACGGAATCGGAAGCAGGCTCCAGGCCCTGGGCCGTCAGCACAGAGCCCGATGTGGGACTCAAACTCGGGAACTGCGAGATCATGACCTGAGCTGAAGTCCGACGCTTAACTGACTGAGCCCCTCAGGCGCCCCTCTCTTTGACTTCAAAACCAGTAGCAGCAGGGGTGCACAGGGTTCCATTGTGATAGAAGACTCACAGGACCCAACATAACAGTGCTTGGGAACCTAAGGTTATTTTAAGAAAAGGATATAAAATAACAACAGCGTTGAAGGAAAGGCTGCTTCACAGTTAGAAGTTTGGAGAAGCCAGGCATGAACACCAACTCTCTTTTCGCTGTAGAAACCGTATGGATGTGCTTTCTGTGTCAGACCAAAAGGCCTGATATGCGCACGGAACACTCTAGAACAGGGACTACAAAAGGGAGTCTCCCGTGGGGCTTCTTAGACCCTGCTGGTCACGCACACAGACTCTTGCTGCGAATCAGACCTAACAGAGCCCTCCTGGGGTTTCCCTGAGACTCATCAGTGTCACGCTTATCGGTGACCAACGCCGACAGGCCGGTGCAAACCTTCCTGCAGCTCCTCCTACAACAGTCACACAGCGACAGTCCTCACCCGCCCACGTCCTGTCCCGGCCGGGGTCGGCGCGTTCAGTTCGTCCCTTATTTCCGTGAAACAGTTCAAGCCAATTCTGGATAGGCCGAAGTCACCCTCACAACATCCCAAACCCCCTGTCATTCGGCTGTCGCCTTCTGTAGGAGTGGAGGAAAGATCAGCTGACATACCCGAGAGATCTTGAGCAGATGCTTCGTGCTGGTCGCCAGAATCACGGGATAAGCAATTCCCAGCAGAAAGATTTACACACCCCTCCTCACGTGGTAAAGACGTTCCTAAGCTCCTTCTAGTTAATCCTCTCCTATCATCCCAATGGCCCACGTCCGGTAACAAGCAGTCAGCACTGGTCATTGCCGATGTCCTGGATGGCTGGTTCCCACACGCTTCCCCCCGCCCTGCCCTGGGCCGTGGTGGCACATGCGGCCGTAGCCTACCCAGCGCTCACATCGTCCCCATCTGGGACAAGGAATACACACATTCTCACACGTTTGCTGCCCCGCGGGGGTCCCTTTCCCTCCAATCTGGTACACGTAGGTCAGAGATAAAAGTTAGCTCTGAGGCCGTATGCATTCCACGGAGACCAGGGCCAAGTGTCCCAGAGTAGGGACCTCTTGAAGGAATGGGATCCCGTCCCCACCTTGGGCTCCGCCTCTCTGTAGTTTCTTCACTTGTGAAATGTGGGCGATGACATTCCCAAAGGGCTATTTGGATTTCAAATGAGGTAAGACTCGCATTGAGAACAGTTCCTGGCGTGTAGTAAGCAGTAAGCGTTTGTTGTCTTGTCACCTATACGATACAGGAAAGAAAGCCCATTGGGAGTGTCAGCCTGAAACAAGCTGATACAAAACTCATATGGAAAAACAAAAATGCAAGAAAAGCTAGGAAGATGCTGGAAAATAAAAACGATGAAGGGCCACTGGACTCCTGGACATTGATACCATAAAGCTCTAGAATTAAAACTACGCGGTATTAGCGTGTGACTAGACCCTCGGGTAGAATAGAAAGTTTGGATTTAGACCCAAACGTCCGTGGTAGTTTAGTGTGTGGCAAAGATGGAATCTTAAGTTACTGAGAAAAGATGGATTTTTTTTTTTTTTTTTTTTTTAATGTGGTGAAAGCTGATCTCTGGGAAATGTGTCTTTTCTTTCTGAATAAGGACCAGGTAGGTAGCACGTCGCAGGGTCCACCACAGGCCACTTTCCTGCTGCTTGGATGCTCCTCATGGAGGTTCTTGGAAGAGCTCGTCTGGGATTGCACAGGGGTCTCTTTTCCCGGGGAAAACTTAGGAGGGTGAGGTGAACTCCAGCTTCCGCCACTGGGCCGGTTTGGAGGCCACAACGAACACCCACTGGGTCCCTCCATCATCCGTTCCAGACCTCCCTCACCTTCAGCCGGCCTGGGGGCTCAGATCTTGATTCCTGAGGGCACTCAGCCTCTGGTCACCTCGCCCCTTTAGAGCTGGGCTTGCCACATGGGTCCGTTTGCTGTCGCAACTGAGCAAGGATTTTCCTGGAGGAGTCCGAGTGGATAACCCAGGTGCCAGAAATATCACCTCCAGGCCCTATTGTTCAACCTTAGCTCCCCTCCCCCAGGGGATTGGGGTAAGTTTCCCCTGCCGAGGTGGTGACTCCGCATCCTACCTGCTGGTTTTTTAGGTCAAGAAGCCCGAGAAGTTGGATTCTAGCTGTGTTCTCTGGTGGAAGTTTTCTTCTTTGGGGAACCAGGAGCTCCGAACCCACAAACCCCAGGATTGTGGCATTGAGGAGCACAAGTTCCTCAAGTGGATCATAGAGAGTCGTGGAAAGTGTAGCCCTTCCTGCCTCCATGTTTTGGAATAGAATACTGTTTCTAAGTCCATTAAACTCCGTAAGGTTCTCAATCTCATGCCACCTCCAAATTTTTCTCTGCATTTGTATCTAGCCTGCATTCTTGAATCTCTACTCTTTGGAGGACTAGCTAGACCCTGCCCTTAACCCTAATACACCCAACGTCCTGAGAGAAGATGCCAGGATTGATTACATGAATGAACATACCTAGGGGCAGCTGGGTGGCTGAATTGGTTAAGCGTCCAACTCTTGGTTTTGGCTCAGGTCATGATCTCTCCGTTCGTGGGTTCAAGCCCCACATTGGGTTCTGTCCTGGTGGCACGGAGCCTGCTTGGGATTCTGTCTCCCTCTCTCTCTGTCCCTCTCAAAAATAAATAAATAAACATTAAAAAAAAGAAGAAGAAAAAAGAAAACACCTAGACCCTTCCAGAGCCACACCAACAGTAACTCAGTAATTAATATTTGCTGGGTCATAATGTTAGCTCATGGAGCCCATCTAGCGCAAAGGCATTTCAAGTTTAGTCTGAGCCTTTTACATGCTGAACCTGACGACGTCCCAAGACTTTCCATCTTAAACAAGGAACTATAAACTAAAAAAGAGGTTTGGATTCCCTACTACGATTTGTACTTTAGTCCCTGCCGTCCGCGTGCATGTTCTCAGCCCCATGAATTCGAACCCAAGCCCACGCACTCTGTGGCACTATTCCAGAACCTTCAGGTTTTTCTCTCATGCTGCTCTTCAGATTCCATAGTCACCTGGCAATGAGCTTAGAGCTTATGACCTCTAAGTTCGAAATTGCCTCTGTCCCATGCTTGGTGCTTCCGAAGGTCCTGTTGAAGGTTTGCTATTCTTGGTGCTTGGATCCTCCTAACAAAGTAGGCTCTTCCTGGGATCAGCACTCAGGGATCCAACCCACATGCCTCTCTCCCAAATATCCCTGTGCCCATGCCTGCTCCCATCCAGACAGAGTAATTGGTTAGCCGGTCAGAAATGAATATTATAGCGTTCCAGGAGCTCTTCCCTTACAAAGAGAGAGGGAGAGGGAGAGGGAGAGGAGAGAGGAGAGAGGAGAGAGGAGAGAGAAACTATGCCATTAAGCAGCCCTCTGAGAAACAGAGGTGAGAAAAGGTGGGGAGAGACACTGGCACTAGCTAAGAAGAGAAATGAAATGTAAATGAACCAGAGCGTATATTTCGTAGTTTATGTCTCCTTTCCTAACAGATATATCGGTGACTTTGGGGAAATCTGTTTAACTTCTCTGAGCCTGTTTCCACATCAACACACTAAGTTAAAAGTGGACCTGTTCTAGAGGGTTTTGGGGAGGACAGTGAGCCCGATCAGGTACTATTCCCACTATTAGTAAAGTCTGCAGGTTCTTATTTCCAGGTCGTTGGTAACTAGGCATTATTTCCTAATTTTTCACTTGAAGGACTATTGACATTTTTGAGATTATTAACCTTGGTCTATCCTATAAACTAAAGATTTGGTTATTCATATTTTCTTACTGGTTTAGCCTTTCATTTTCTTTAAAACACTATTTTATTTATTTATATTACTTAACTAGTGTAAGGTCTTGTGGGAAAAAAAGGAAATCCTACATTACAAGCATCATTTTTCCCCAAATGATCCCACCCTCACGCCTGTTCTTACTTTCAGAGGTAATGCTATTAGTTTGGGTGGTTAAAAATATTATGCATTAGTTTTGGAGGATTAAGTCTTAGTTTTTTTTTCCTTTTCTATTTTTACCTGATGCCCCTTCCACATAAAGAAGGAATTCTCACTCTCAGGTAATCCCATACCGGTATATGATACATAAATTTATATTTAGAGCATTTTAGTCATGGGTTTATATAGTTAAGAGCACGTTAGCTATTCTTTCTTGTATCTTGAGCTCCTCACTCAGAAGCGTCGGAGGCAAATACTTCTAGTGCAGATTAATTATTAGTCAATTTTCTGTTGAGGGACTAAAATTTTCTCCATCTTTGGTGACTACAAACATTGCAACAATACAAGTTCTTGTTCCTATGCCTTTATAAACTGACAATTTTATTTCATTGGGTCAATTTCCATGAATAATATTGCTAGGCTGATAAATATATGTGTATTTTCAAAATTAACTGTCTTATTTATTTCTAAAAATCTAATAGTGCTTTACATTTCTACCCATAATTTGTGAGAGTAGCCTTTTCCCTTCAGCAAGATTAGGAACATGAGTTACTTCTGGCTATACTTTTTTTTTTTTTTTTGGTCAATCCGGTAAGTGACTTATTATCACTTCAACATATTTTTCTCATTGTTTGGGAATTTAAAATCTTCTCATATAGATTTGCTACTCTGAGTTGTACATTCAAATTATTTGGTGTTTTTTATACTGTGTTACTTGTATGTTTTCATGGTCTTTGTAAAAATTTTTATATTATAAATACTAAACTTTTCAGAATTATGAATATGTTTTAATAATGTGTCTACTCATGAAAAATTGATATGGAACTACCTAGAAGAACATACAAAAATAAATCCTGGATAGAAGAAACTATAGGAAAATAGAAATCGTTTTTTAACCTTGCAAAAACAATTCTAGAAAACCATATTAAAGAAAGGGAAAGTTTCTTCACTAAGCCCAGAAATGTAAAAGTCTGTGAAAGAAATATTTGGGTATATGATAAATAAAACTGCTTTATGTAAATCAAGGTAATACAATATTTCTGTGGTAAATTAAGTAGAAGTCTGTTTATTGTCTAGAAATTGATCTCAGAATTTCACAACAAATGGACATTTTCTTTCCCATGTGGCTTCATAGAACTCCATAGTTTACAAAAGGAAATTAACTCCCAGTTTGAGGGCACAAAACTCAAGCCTTATTTGATGAGTTCTTTTAGTCCCTATTGTCATTCCCTTTTGTCTTAGAAAAAGCTGAGGAGACAGTCTCTGGAGAGGGGGTAATGGTGGAGCAAACCTAAGCTAAACTCGGAATTGGCTTCATAGACATCTCCCTCTGTGCCCATTGGCTATCCTGGTCAATTACCATTAAACACAGAACAGTGTTACCTTCCCTTATAAACCAGAACACGCGCCAACATGCCTTTGAAAAAAAACCTCTCTGTCCTCATTAATGTTGCAAATGTGGTGAGGAGAATACTGAAAACGGCAGTTAATGCCTTAATACTTTGCATTGTGGGGGCACCTGGATGGCTCAGGTGGTCGAGCGTCCAACTCTTGATTTCAGATCAAGTCATGAACCCGGGGTTTTGGGATCGAGCCCTGCCTCCGGCCCCGTGCTGAGTGTGGAATCTTAAGATTCTCTCTCTCCACCCCTTTCCCCTGCTCGTGCTCTGTCTCTCTCTCTAAAAAAACAAAACAAACAAACAAAAAAACAAAACCCAAAAAAAACTTTAACCGTGAAGCCAGAAAAAGACATTCTGGGTGTCCGCAAGATTTCATTCCTATTCTTGTATTTTCTAGTGAATCCTGAAATCCTGAATGGAGATCTCCTCATTTGCCACCGGCAAAGGGGAGTAAGGACTCAAAGAACTTCATCGCATCCACTTTACAACTGAAGAGCTCACGAAGAGTGAATCGGCGTGCTTCTACTCGGTCGTACCGGAAAGCTTCTCACACAAGCGCACACCCGCATCATCCTCTCTCTAGTGCTTCAAACAGAGGTAAATTATTCTACAAAACATGCTGAAATTCGGGTGTTCTGAGAACTCACCTTATGGATTGGTCATCATCATATTGCAAAAATCTGACGGAGGCTCAATGCCTTCATTCCATTTATTTGTTCATAGTGTTCCGTTGCATATATTTGTTATCTCTACCAAAAATCAAAACTTTGGAGCAGAGCAGTCCTGGGTTCTAATTTTCAGTCTGCTATGTACTAGCTTTGGCAAAGAACCCCTCTGAGACTTGCAGTTCGGGTTTTTCCCTGAGTCGATCTTTCATGAAATAAGGGGGGAAAGGGGAGGGCAAATTTTCCTCTCCAGTCTAAGCCAAAGTGCAGTGTTGTGTCAATAGATTACTTCTGTTACTTATCCGTAACATTCACGGAGACGTGACTGGTTGAGAAACCTGGGAACCAAGTTTACCTTGTATGGAAAACAGAAAATCCCGGTGTTACAGACTGAATCGCTTTCCCAAACCACCGAGTGTGTGGCCCAGCTGTGCAGTGACTTTGCGGCCTGACCAGAGCTATAACTCTTGCCACCTTTCCTAGTTCAATGCTCTTTCCGTAGTCAAAGCTTAAAAAGAGGTTTCCAAGACTTTGTTGGGCCTCTTCATTCCGAATCCCTGAATGTCAGTCACAGAGGGAGAAAATCCAGTATGTAGCTGGGCATGTAACGTCAGCCACTTCACAGGCAAGCAGGTGGTAGGAACTCATAGTATCTCGACAAAATAAATGGAAATATCCTGAATTACATATAGATAAAGACTCAACAATCCAAACAGCTCCTTTCAACTGCTACTTTCAAAAAAGCCTCATTTTTTCCTTACCTGTGGTTGATTTCTCGTGTCTCACATTGTTAAAATATGTTCCTATGTTGGGGCGCCTGGGTGGCTCCGTCGGTTGAGCGTCAGAGTCTTGGTTTCCGCTGAGGTCACAATCTCATGGTTCGTGGGTTCGAGCCCCTGTCAGGCTCTAACTGCAGCTCTTGCTTGGGATTTCTCTCTCCTTCTCTCTCTGTCTCTTCCTGGCTTGCTCTCTCTCTCTCAAAATAAATAAATGTTAAAAAATATATGTGTCCCTGCGTTGACCAAGGGAACACTTGTTACTCAAAATGGGAGTCATGTCCTCTGAAGATGGCAGGAGAAGAACCCCACCCAGGAGCAGAGAAGCGGATTGTGCGGTTTTGGGAGGCCTCAGCCACGAGTAGGAATCACCTGCGCAGTGAGGTAAAGAGCCCCCGGCCAGGATTTCAGTGACACAGGTGACGACTCCCTAGTTTGCTTCCATTGTTAACAAATCCTTCCAACCTAATGTTAGTGATGAGAGTAATGGTTCAAATTACTGAACTTTTAGTACAAAATGATATTTCAACTTTTTAATAGAAAGGTCTCTTTTTTAGAGTGGATATATTTTGAGGTTACGGGCAGTTTGAAAGATGGGTGAAACTTTGTCCCCACAATGACCAAAGGGCGAGAAGTTAGTTGGGCCCCCCCTCTGCTATGATCCTCAGCGATGGCTTCTTGGAGAGGCCATCTCCTGGCTGAGTTCCAGGAGAGGATGTGAGATCCACAACGCTGTCTGGACTGGAGGAGGAAACGCTCGGCGTCCTCAGTGAGATTCCTCCCGAAGAACAGAGCGAAGTTCGTGTCACTCTTCCACGCACAGCTTGGAAGGCCCTGTAACTTATCCTCCAGATAAAAACTCTTCTGAGAGTGGAAGGGGCCTCTCGGCAATCGTGCGGGGAAGAAACTTCCACAACAGCCCCGAGGACACAAGCGCAGAAGCTCGCCATGATTATGTGGACTTGACATTTTTTCAACACTTGAAGAACCCAAGGAAATCGTGAAATCTCTCTTGATTCCATTTGCCCTGCTTTTCAGAATCCCTTTAACAGGGACACCTTTTTCTTTTCTTTTCTTTTTTTTGGCAGTGAGATGCCCAGTGTCCCCAGACTCCAGCCTTTAGGAAATCTTCATATGGAGCCCAAGTCAGACTCAGTTTCAAGGATCTATTAACAGATACAAGATTAAATTCATGTAGGATTTTTTTATGGTATTTAAGTCTAAAGCAATGCTGGTCCTTATAGTAAAATGCAGAGTATAAGTAAGACATTTAAAGTTATTATATAATGCATGTATTATGTTACATGCATATATATGCATATTATACATATATAGAATACATATAGATGTTATATATTATATATTATATAATGCAGATATTATATTACATGCATATATATACATATTATACATAATACATATACATGTTATATACACTATATAATACATATGTTAGATTACATACATATATAATACATATATTAATAAGTGTTGTAATCTACTTGCTTACTGAAAATTAGAATGAGCAGGTGTAAAGGTAAATATTAAAGTCTGATTTACTCTCTCTCCATCCCCACTCCCCAGAGGTAACAATCTCTAACACTTGTGTGTACCTTCCAGGTAATTTTTGCACACATGCGAATACTAACAGACATAATGTGATGTTGCCGTATGTAAATAAACACACGGAAGCATGTTCAGGTACTTGTCTGTCCCCCTCGAGGATTTGAGCGGTTTTGCACATTTGTATCTTCATCTGGATTTATGTCTATATCTCATACCTCATCTCACTGACAGCTGTGTAGCAACGGAAACTTTCCGAGTATCTCTGAGACTTCCCCACCACTGTACTGAGAGCTAGAGAAGGAGTGAGCGAGATTAAAGCACACATTGACTAATAATTTAAAAATTATGTCCCTATCATTAAATTCACATTAAATTTCTTTTTAACGTTTGTTTATTTTTGAGAGAGAGTGTGAGCAGGGGAGGGGCAGAGAGAGAGGGACACACAGAATCTGAAACAGGCTCCAGGCTCTGAGCTGTCAGCCCAGAGCCCGACGTGGGGTTCGAACCCACAAACTGTGAGATCATGACCTGAGCTGAAGATGGACGCTTAACCCACTGAGCCACCCAGGCACCCGAAATTTGCATTTCTAAACCAACAGGATCATAAGCAAAGAATAGAGGGAAATGTTAGTAAGGCAGCAGACTCTGGGACCGACACATCCTCGACAGGTGGCCTTAGCTCATTTCCTCCAGCGAACTGAGGACTCAGTTCTGCTGTCTGAAGTCAGAGTTCCTGCCTCACTGTGATGCTTTGTTCACAGGCCGCGCGGCTCGGTGTCCAGCAACTTGCCCGGAAGGTCACGTTTCTCCTTTATATCAGAGAGCCACCATCGCATCTGTTGGTGAGGTGGGAGTGGAGGGGACCAGAAGGTAAACTGTCGACTCACAGAGTCATTTTCCATTGGCGCACCTCGGACTCTTGGGGGTCCAACGGTCACAGTCAGCTTCCTCTACGAACGCGGCAGAGGCCTGCGGTCACTACGGTACGTTTCCGTCACACGCACGCTGTCACACCGGGAAGGCATTGTTATGCCCATTTTATAGACGGGGAGCCTGAAGTTCAAGAAGGTAAGATGTACATTCCCAGGATGATTTAACCAATGACTTTATTTAGCAGAGGCTTGAGCCCAGGCTTGTCTGGCTCCAAATTCCGTGCTACCAACATCTCTTTATCCTGATTCTGGGAGATCTTAAAAGGCCAGAGACGTGTTCTTTTGAAATGTGTCCGGTCGCTTGCTAGCACCTACCTACATGGTTTCGGGAGGTGGTCTGAATAATTGTAGCTGTTTCGGATGAAAAGGACATCTCCACGGCAACGAGGAGCAATGAGAGTGAAAAAGGACTATGGCAGGGATTGTAACCGAATCGTCCTAAAGATAGCAATCTGGGTGGAAGGTAGTGTAAATAAAGATCAACGAAATGACCAAAATTATCAAGGAGTGCCCTTTGTTAAAGTCGTTTAAATCAGGTATTTGCTTTTTAAGTTTTGGCCTTTGTTTTTGAAATGCCGATACAGACAGAAGAAAGATCACATTACAGAGATACCTAAGTATCTGTGAATATTTCCAACTCCGTATTGGCAATCTCCATTCTGTAAATAGCTTCGAGCAGGTAGCAAAGTGATTGTAAATCATTGAAATCGCCCATAACCCTGCATTCACCGACTTCCTGAATTTTTGTGTTTCAGGAACGAAGAGCTGAGACACCAATCATGAAGGGGGTAAACGCGAGCGCCCCCTGGGAGTTCACCCTCTTAGGTTTCTCAGATCGACCGCGGCTGGAGCTCCCACTCTTTGTGGTCTTCTTCATTTCTTACGTGGCCACTATCTTTGGGAATCTGACCATTATTCTCGTGTCACGCCTGGACCCCAAACTCCACACTCCCATGTACTTTTTTCTTACCAAGCTGTCACTCCTGGACCTTTGCTACACCACAAGTACAGTTCCACAAATGCTGGTCAATTTACGCAGCACCAGGAAGGTAATTAGTTATGGTGGCTGTGTGGCCCAGCTTTTCATGTTTCTAGCTTTGGGGGCCACTGAATGTGTTCTCCTGGCCGTCATGTCCTTTGATAGGTTTGTCGCTGTTTGTCGGCCTCTCCATTACTCGGTCGTCATGCACCAGAGGCTGTGCCTCCAGCTGGCGGCCGCGTCCTGGATTACGGGTTTCAGCAACTCAGTGTGGTTGTCCGCCTTGACCCTTCAGCTGCCGCTCTGTGGCCGTAAAGAAGTGGATCACTTCCTCTGTGAAGTCCCTGCTCTGCTCAAGTTGTCCTGTGTAGACACGACGGCAAACGAGGCTGAACTGTTCTTTGTGAGCGTGCTGTTCCATCTAATACCCCTGACCCTCATCCTTGTGTCGTATGCTTTTATTGCCCGAGCAGTGTTGAGAATCCAGTCTGCGGAAGGTAGACGAAAGGCATTTGGGACATGTGGCTCCCATCTAATTGTGGTGTCACTCTTCTATGGCACTGCTATCTCCGTGTACCTGCAACCACCATCCCCCAACTCCAAGGACCGGGGCAAGATGGTGTCCCTCTTCTACGGGATCATCGCACCCATGCTGAACCCCCTTATATACACACTTAAGAATAAAGAGATAAAGGAGGCCTTTAAAAGGTTGGTTGCAAGAGCCGCCTTAATCAAGAAATGAATGGGGCGCCTGCGTGGCTCAGTCAGTTGAGTGTCCGACTTTGGCTCAGGTCATGATCTTGCAGTCTGTGAGTTCGAGCCCCGTGTCGGGCTCTGTGCTGATGGCTCAGAGCCTGGAGCCTGCTTCCGATTCTGTGTCCCCATCTCTCTCTGCCCCTCCCCCACCCATGCTCTGTCTCTCTCTGTCTCAGAATAAATAAACATTAAGAAAAATTAAAAAAAAGAAATGAAGGATATGCAAATGGTAAGCTTTTAAGCACTTGATGTTTACTTGGCTTACTAACTTCTCAGGCTGCCCTCTTTTCATCATTCCTACAGAGAATGTTCTGTTGGCCAAACACACTCATTGAATCAGTACCCAGAGCTAGTCTTCCAGTTGACCAGAAACTGTGTAACTTCAACATCTTCAAGCTTTACCCCAATGTTTGTGTAATTTGGTGAACTTAGACCTTTCTGAGAATGCGACAAAAGCCAGAAATCCTTGCTGTGGTAATATCACAAGTACACACACAAGTATTTTTGCACATAGTTAAAGGAGATTTAATGAAACCATGAAAAACAACCACTTTAAAGTTGGATCTGAGGTTAACAACCCCAGCTTTAGTTTTTAATACCACTCCCGCATGAGCAGGCTAATAGAAATCACAGTAATTTTTCTTCTAGAATTGCACCTGGATTTCCATCTCTTGCCACGGTTGTGTACTCATGTTTTCCTCCTAAATGAAAGATTCCATTTTAATTCCTTTATAGATCAAATCCTAGGTTTTAGAAGGCCTACCTAATTTCCACAGTTCTCTCAATTATCAATATTATTATCATCTCTTAACCCCCAAACACTTACAGCCTAGATTTTAAAATAGTGTGCCCTGTCATGATTTCTTTTTTTTTTTTAATTTTTTTTTTTTAACGTTTATTTATTTTTGAGACAGAGAGAGACAGAGCATGAACAGGGGAGGAGCAGAGAGAGAGGGAGACACAGAATCTGAAGCAGGCTCCAGGCTCTGAGCTGTCAGCACAGAGCCCAACGCGGGGCTCGAACTCACAGACTGCAAGATCATGACCTGAGCCGAAGTCGGACGCTCAACCGACCGAGCCACCCAGGCGCCCCGCCCTGTCATGATTTCTAATGATTTCTCGTTTCATACATTTTGCTTGCACCACAGACATCTCATTGCATGTTGGTCTCCTTGAGAGGACACAGCCTGGATATATATTTTGTAATGTTTCCTTTAGAAGTCGTCAAACTTCTAGGGAAGTAGCATGTGCTTTATCACTGGGGTGTTTGGGTTGAGTGATTCATTCACATTATAGTTATTTAATTGTGTTGCTTTTCCCCCCTTGTTTTCTCCTACCAAACTGTACGTATAGGAAATACAATAACTAAAAAAATACATCTGCCCTGTTTCCTCTTAAAATCTGCAGGAACACCATGTATTTTTGCCATAACATAATGCTCACCGCTAAGAGAAATAAATCTGATTTGCCAAGTTCCAATTTCAGTTCTTTCCTATTAGATGAGAAAAGAGTAAATGGGGGGGGGTGTGGCTCTTGGGTGGCTCAGTTGGTTAAGCATCTGACTCTTGATTTTGGCTCGGGTCATGATCTTGTGGCTCATGAGTTTTGAGTCCTGCATCTGACTCTGCACTGGTGGCACGGAGCCTGCTTCGGATTCTCTTTCTCTCTTCCTCGCTTTCTGCCCCTCCCCTGCTTGCGTTCTCTCTCTCTCTCTCTCTCTCTCTGTCCTCTCTAAATAAATAAACTTAGACAAAAAAAAGAGTAAATGGAAGCAAAACACTAATAGAGCATATTGGAAACAAAATACTATCATCACTGAAAATAAATAAAATAAATTGCTAAAGGACCTAATAAATGATATATTAAATACCTAGAAGCAAATGTGTGTTTTAAAGCCAATGTTAGTGAAACTTGGTAAATTATGAGGACATAGAAAAGAAATCAAATTGAGGTCTTTCCTCCATTTTGAGTTTATTTTTGTGAATGGTGTAAGAAAGTGGTCTAGTTTCTTTCTTCTGCAAGTTGCTGTCCAGTTTTCCAGCACCATTTGCTAAAGAGACTGTCTTTTCTCCATTGGATGCTCTTTCCTGCTTTGTCAAAAATTAGTCGGCCATATGTTTGTGGGTCCAGGCAGGCAACAACCTCTTTGACCTCAGCTGCAGTAATTTCTTGCTCGACACATCTCCAAAGGCAAGGGAATTAAAAGCAAAAATGAACTATTCGGACTTCATCAAGATTAAAAAGCTTCTGCACTGCAAAGGAAACAATCAACAAAACTAAAAAGCAACCGACGGAATGGGAAAATATATTTGCAAATGACATATCGGATAAAGGGTTAGTATCCGAAATCTATAAAGAACTTACCAAACTCAACACCCAAAAAACACCCAAAAACACCCAAAAAACAAATTGCCCAGTGAAGAAATGGGCAGAAGACATGAAGCGACACTTTTACAAAGAAGACACCCAGATCCTCATCAGGGAAATACAAGTCAAAGCCACACTGAGACACCACCTCCCACCTGTCAGAGTGGCTCAAATGAACAAATCAGGAGACTATAGATGCTGGAGAGGATGTGGAGAAACGGGAACCCTCCTGCACTGTTGGTGGGAATGCAAACTGGTGAAGCCGCTCTGGAAAACAGTGTGGAGGTTCCTCAAAAAATTAGAAATAGAACTACTCTATCACCCAGCAATAGCACTAGTAGGAATTTACCCAAGGAGTAAATTGAGATACAGGAGTGCTGATGCATAGGGGCACGTGTACCCCAATGTTTATAGCAGCGTTTTCAACAATAGCCAAATTATGGAAAGAGCCTAAGTGTCCATCAACTGATGAACGGATAAAGAAATTGTGGTTTATATATACAATGGAATACTACTTGGCAATGAGAAAGGATGAAATCTGCCCATTTGTAGCAACGTGGATAGAACTGGAGAGTATTATGCTAAGTGAAAGACGTCAGGCAGATAAAGACAGATACCATATGTTTTCACTCATATGTGGATCTTGAGAAACTTAACAGAAGACCATGGGGAGGGGGAGGGGAAAAAATAGTTACAAACAGAGAGGGAGGGTGGCAAACCACAAGAGACTCTTAAATACAGAGGACAAACTGAGGGTGGATCGGGGGTGGGGGAGAGGGGAAAATGGGTGATGGGCATGGAGGAGGGCACTTCTTGGGATGAGCACCGGGTATTGTATGGAAGCCAATTTGACAATAAATTATATTAAAAGAAATCAAAATTGAAATATTTTTAAGTTTTTAAATGAAGGATTTAATACATTGATTCAATTAATTTCATACTGGTAGATTTGATTTTATACTGGTATATAATTTTATATTGGTATACAATTTTATACTGGTAGAAAATGATTTACAGACAAATTCTATTAGCTATTATCAGTTACCTTGTGACTATTAAAAATATATATATAAACTTTTATATGTATTCATTGAGAATACAGATGCATTTAGAATAAGACATATCAATCTAACTTTATGTCTTCTGTTTGCAATTCTGAGAAATTAATTTTTTTAATCCAAACCATTTTTAAGGAAAATATTTTGTGTCCTGTTTTCTTTTGTCTTCTTTTTTGAGTCTAGTTGACACACAATGGTACATTAGTTTCGGGTGTACGACTTAGTGATTTGACAAGTTTGTACATTATACTGTGTTCACCACAAGTATAGCTATCGTCTGTCCCGTTACATCCTTTTGTAATATCATGGACTGTGTTCCTTACGTTCTGCTTTTTATTCCTGTGACTTATTCCGTAACTGGAGGCCATGACTCCCCCTCTCTTTCACCCATTTTGCCCATCCCCCACTCTCCTCCCCTCTGGCAGCCGTCAGCTTGTTCTCTGCATTTACAGTTCCCATCCTGCTTTTTTATTTGTTCATTTTTTAGACTCGATTTGTGAGTGAGCGGACTTGTATGGTGTTTGTCTTTCTCAAACTGATCCATTTCATCAAGCATAATACCCTCTGGGTCCATCCATGTAGTCTCAAATGGCAAGACCTCATCCTTTTTTATGATTGTGTAATAATCCATTGTAGTCATATGTATACACCACATCTTCCTTATCCATTCATCTATACAGATGGGCACTTAGGTTGCTTCCAGAATTTGGCTACTATAAATAACACTGCAATGAACATAGGGTGCATCTATTTTTTTGAGTGAGAGTTTTCATTTCCCCTGGCTAAATACCCAAAAGTGGAATTATTGGATCAGATTATTTGTATTTTTGACTTTTTGAGGAACCTCCATCTTGTTTTCCAGAGTGGCTTCACCAGTTTGCATTCCCACCAACAGTGCAGGAGGGTTCCCGTTTCCCACATCCTCGCTAGCATCTATAGTCTCCTGATTTGTTCATTTTAGCCACTCTGACTTGCGTGGGGTGGTATCTCACTGTGGTTTTCATTTGTATTTCCCTGATAATAAGTGATTTTGATGTTGGCCATCCGGATGTTTTTGGAGAAGTGTCTCTTCAGGTCGTCTGCCCATTTTAAAATCAGATTTTTTTTTTTTTTTTTTTTTTTGGGTTTTGAGTTGTATGAGTTCTTTATGTGTTTTGGATATCAACTCTTTATCAGATATATCATTTGCAAATATTTCTCCCATTAATTAGATTGTCTTTTTGTTTTGTGGATGGTTTCCTTTGCTGTACAAAAGGTTTTTATTTTCATGTAGTCCCAATAGCTTATTTTTGCTGTTGTTTCCCTGCCTCAGGAGACATATCTAGAAAAATACTGCTGTGGCCGATTTCAGAGAAACTACTGTAATTGTCTCTTCTAGGATTTTTATGGTTTCAGTTCTCACGTTTAAGTCATTAATTCATTTTGAGTTTATTTTTGACTATGGTATTAGAAAGTGGTCCAGTTTCATTCTTTTACATGTAACTGTCCAGTTTCCCCAGCACCATTTATCGAAAAGACTGTCTGTTTCCCATAGTATATTCTTGACTCCTTTGCCACAGATTAATTAACCATATAAATGTGGGTTTATTTCTGGGGTGTCTATCCTTTTCTATCGATCTATGTATCTATTTTTGTGCCACTACCATACTGTTTTGATGACCACAGCTTTGTAGCATATCCCGAAATCTGGAATTGTAGTACCTTGAAATTTGCTCCTTTTTCGCAGGATTCTTTAGCTATTCGGATCTTCTGTGGTTCCATACAAATTTTAGTATTGTGTCTAGTTTTGTGGAAAATACTGTTGGTATTTTGATAGGGATTGCATTGAATCTGTAGATAGCTTTGGGTAGTATGGATGTTTTGACAATATTAATTCTTCCAATCCACAAGCATGGACTATCTTCTCATTTGTTTGTGTCATCTTCAATTCCTTCCGTCACTCTTTTATAGTTTTCAGAGTACGGGCCTTTGATCTCCTTGGTTAAGCTTATTCCTTTGATGATATGTGGAGTGTTAAAGTCCCCTACTGTTATTGTATTACCATCACTTTCTCTATGTCTGTTAATATTTGCTTTATGTATTTAGGTGCTCCAGTGTTGGGTGTGTAGATATTTACAATTGTTATATCCTCTTTCTTTCTTTCTTTCTTTCTTTTTTTTTGTTGTTGTTTACGTATTTTTGAAAGACAAAGACAGAGCCCGAGCAGGGGAGGAGCAGAGAGAGAGACACACACAGGATCTGAAGCAGGCTCCAGGCTCTGAGCTGTCAGCACAGAGCCCGATGAGGGGCTTAAACTCACGAATCGTGAGATCATGACCTGAGCCGAAGTTGATGCTTAACTGACTGAGCCACCCAGGCATCCCATGTTGTATCCTCTTTTTGGACTGATCCCTTTATCATTATGTAAGGCCCTTCTTTGTCTGTCATAGTCTTTGTTTTAGAGTCTATTTTGTCTGATGTAAGTATTGCTACCCTGGTTTTTTTTTTTTTTTTTTTTGCTTCCATTTGTATGGTGAATGTTTTTCCATCCCTTCACTTTCAGTCTGTAGGCATCTTTAGGTGTGAGGTGAGCCTTTTGCAGGAGGCATATAGATGAGTCTCTTTTTTTTTTTTAAATCCATTCTGCCACTCCGTGTCTTTTGATTGGAACATTTCATACATTTATGCTTAATTATTGATAGGTATGTACTTCTTGCCATTTAAAAGATTTGTTTTCTGGTTGTTTTTGTAGTTCTTTGTTCCTTTTTTCAGCTCTTGCTCTCTTTCTTATGACGGACGAGTATAGTGTTTTGTTTGGCTTTCTTTCTCTTTATTTTTTTGGGTGTATCTGTCATAGGTTTTGGGTTTGTCATTTATCATGATGTTCATATACAACATCCTAACTAAATAGTAGTCCGTATTGATTTGATGGTCATTTAAATTCAAACACATTCTAAAAGAAAAAAAAAAAAAAACAGAAAAAGAAAACATCTTGAACCAGAACTGAACCAGGAAGTGTATTTTAGATGTTGTTTTCTGACATTGTGGCAATATATGCATCACACAAAATTTGAGTGTACCCTTCGGTGGCGTGAAATGTAGTCAAATTTTTGTGCAACCTTCACCACCATTTCTTTCCAGAATATTTCCATCTTCCCAACCTGAAACTCTCAGTTTGGTATTAAACAATAGCAAGCCCAGAGGAGAGAGACAGTGTGCTCAGTTCGTCCTCTTGAATAGAACCAATCATTTTCTTATGACTCAAATGGTTTCAAAAACCTATGATTCTTCCCAGCTTACCTGCAGAGAGATCAACATTCTAGTGATGATACTTATGTGTTTCGTTCTCCGGGGCCAACAAAGATGTGAGGTCGGTTTTTCACAGTCTTCCCCCAGCCCACCAAGCAATCCACCTACTTAGGGCTGTGCTCTATTTGTCCCGGAGCGATCAGCTGCAGATTACTTTATGCCAAACAACCGTTGAGAGATATTGTCTTGTAAGCAGAAATTACTTTAGAATGCTTCATTATGAATGAGGCTCAATAAAAGGACTAAATGTATTCTCCGTGTTCATTGTCAGCTCCATGAAGCCAGGCGTTTATGTTCTAACAACTGTATCTGTTTCTCATAACAGTACCCGAAAGCCTTTTGCTTCAATAATTATTTTTTTTTTTTAATTTAATGGCTGTAAGAATGAGCGAAGTACGCAAGCTTAAGGGCATGGAACTCTATGTAAATGGTGGAGCTGGTAATGATGTTGATGATTTGATGGCAGCCATGATGAAAAAGCCAATTGATAAAGAAGATTATATACATAGATATCTTCAGTCCAGGTTTCTTTTTCTTAATTTCACACCTGTAGATATTCTTTTTGTATTGAGGTATCATTGACTTAGGTGTATGTTTTAGGTGTACACGGTATTGATTTGCCATTTGTATCCAGTGCAAAGTGATCAGCCCGATAAATCTAGTGAACAGGTGTCATCACACAAAGTTACAAATTCTTTTTTCTTAGGATAAGAACTTTTGAGATCTTTTCTCTCGGAGAACTTGCAAGTAGGCAATACAGTAGTATTCACTTCAGTCACCATGTTGTACATTACGCCCCCGGAACTTATTTATCTTGTAACTAGAAGCTTTTACCTTTGACTCCCTTCATTCATTTCACCTGCACCCCCCAACTCCCCCCCACCCCAACCACTCTGTTCTCTGTACCCATGAGCTCAGTGTTTTCCTTTTAAAATATTCCTACTTTGGGGCGCCTGGGTGGCTCAGTCGGTTAAACGTCCGACTTCGGCTCAGGTCATGATCTCGCGGTCTGTGAGTTCGAGCCCCGCGTCGGGCTCTGTGCTGACCGCTCAGAGCCTGGAGCCTGTTTCGGACTCTGTCTCCCTCTCTCTCTGACCCTCCCCCGTTCATGCTCTGTCTCTCTCTGTCTCAAACATAAGTCAATGTTTTAAAAAAATTAAAATAAAATAAAATATTCCTACTTTTCAACTTTTGATGAACTTCAGAATATTAGATTCTATTTGCATACACTAAAAGCCCTCACATTGAGACTTTACTTGCACATCTACTTATGTTTGTTTTTTCAATTTATTTAGCAAATATTGATTGGGTTACTACCAAACCCCCCATGGACTGTTATAGAATTTGAGATACAGGAGTAAACAAAATAGACAAAAATCTCTGCCTTTGCAGGGCTTACATTCTATCAAAGACTACATAAAATAAACATTAGACCTAATAACTCTAAAAGTATATAAGAAGGTGATCCTAATACACAAAAGAATTTATAGTGAACTTAAGAGAATTTGGGAATGCCGAGGGGGAGCATCAACATTAAATGGCAGGTTCAGGGGAAGCCTCGTTTGGAAGGTGAGATTTGAGCAAAGGTCTGGAGGGGTGCCTGCCTTAGCCGAGAGCACATCTGAGGGGCCGAGTGCTAGTCTGAGGGCATAGGCAGAGCAATCGCCGAGAGACCAGCATAGACTCGTAGCTCTTTGAGGAACAGGACGGGCCGGGCAGCTGGAGCGGAGGCAGGGAGGCTGTTCCCCTCAAGGTGGTCCGTGTTGTGCTGTGATAAAGCAAAGTCACGGTGACTTAAACAGCAAAGTTTACTTGTCCTTCGTACGAGGCAGCCCGTGAAAGTCCCTCCGGGAACTGTTTCCCAGAGTCACTTGGGGACAAAACAGAGCAGACGTTTCAGGCCGCTGTGCATTCGTGATCATCACGGCAGCGGGGACCTGTTCCCTGGGTCCTAGAGCTTCTTCCTGGAAGAGACAGATGATATTTTTTCACATCTTTAAGACCAAATGGACTCACATGGTCACATGTTAATTTAAGGGGACAGGGAAATGCAATCCTAGCACATGCACAGAAGGGATGAGATACAGAGACGTTTGATAAACAGCACTTCCAGGGACTGTGGTCCACTCGTATCATCACCAGCCACTATTTTTTTCCTTCCTGCACACATGCAAAAACGCGCTCAACCCCCCTGAGAAAGAGGCAGCTTCGGAGTGACTGCCTCTGTCGGCAGCCACTCGAAAGTGTAGGAACTCTGTGTGGTTCGGACTCACGTGTCTTAGATCCTCATGATCTAGAGAAATAGCCAGCTGTAGACAGTGTGAGAAGGCGAGAGAGGACACTGGGTCAAGCGGGATAAGGGTTAAAACCCACTGTCACATTTGGGAAACTGGAGGCAATTTGGAACACGACGAAAGCTGCTCCTGTACAGGGAGGGGGTCAAATGCCAGACTAGAGCGGGTTTAACCAAGAATGAGAGACAAAGAGCTTCTTCCTGAGAAATTTATCTGCGAAGAGGTATCATTTCAAATTATATAAAAATGAACCTGGTGGGGAGAGGGGTTGGCAAAGTTTTTTTCTTTTTGTTTCTTTTTTTTTTTTTTTTTAAGATGTCAGAATTCACGGTATATTTGTGTCCTCCTGGGAATGAGGTCGTGAAACGTGAGCGCCCGATAACACGGAAGGATGGGCACATTTCTAGAGACGAGGCAGAATGGCACAGAGCGGGGTAACGGAGGGGCTGGCCCTGCTCTGAGGCAGAGGTTCATCTGTGAAAACGGGCAGGAGGGCAGCGGGGACTTCAGGGGCGCGACGTGGGCAGGTGGCGGAGGCCGTCGCTGAAGAGGAGTCTGGAAAGTTCTCCGTTTGCCTCTCTTCTTGGGCAGACTCGTTGCACCGCTCATGCGCTGACGAGGACGGTGAGCCGGGGGGTGCCGGTGGCTTAAGGAGCTGGACGACGTGCCCCTGGGAAGGTGCAGGGCTGAGGAAGTATGGGAAGCCCTGGGGTTGACAGTGAGGTCTGTGGCTGCGGCTGGGAAACGAAATCGTTTTCTCCGGTCCTGCTCGGCTGCATTAGGAGCGTTTGTGGTTGATAGAGACTTGAACTTCACCAAAGTTGTGATAGTGCAAATTTGGGCGAAGGAGGAGAGCGCATAGGAAGGAAGAGAAACATGGGAGACCCAATGGGTTGGAGGGGTTGAAGCGTAGTTAGAATCAGATTTCAAGATGTAGTTAGAATCAGATTTCAAGATGAAGTCAGCTGGAAAAATAAGAGGAGGTGTTTGTGAGAGAGAGTTTGAAACTGAGACGACAGAGAGCATTCAGCTGGTCAGAATGGAATTTCAAGCAGCCTTTGTCTCACCGTTTGCGGGCAGTAAATAATCCTGTCAGTTTATCGTCTTCAATATCTCCATATTTCTCGAATTTGTTTTTACTTCCTACTTCTATCACTCACCTGTGTTACTACAACAGTTTCTTAATTTTTCTCTTGGCTTCTAACCTTGTTCCCCTCACATTTATTCCCATATCAGTGGGAATGCTCGTACTAAAACATGTTTGTTAATGGCATACTTTATTTTTTTAAGATTTTATCTATATCTATCTATCTATCTACCTATCTAGTTTAAAGTTTATTTATTTACTTTTGAGACAGAGAGCATTGATGTGAGCAGGGAAGGCACAGAGAGAGAGGGAGAGAGAGAGAATCCCAGGCAGGCTCCGTGCTGTCAGCGCAGAGCCCGACGTGGGGCTCGATCCCGTGAACCATGAGATCATGACTTGAGCTGAAACCAAGAGTCTGACTCTTAACCAACTGAGCCATCCAGGCGCCCCTATTTATTTATTCTTAAGTGTCTCTTTTTGAAAGTTTTTATTTAAATCCCAGTTAGTCAACATACAGTGTAATGTTAGTTTCAGGTGTACAACACAGTGATTCAGTGATTCCATACATCACCCTGTGCTCATCACCACCTACTGAACCAATGCCCCTCCCTTCCCCTCTGGTGACCACCAGTTTGTTCTCTATAGTTAAGAGTCTATTTCTTGGCTTGCCCTCTTTTTTTTTCCCTATGCTCATTTGTTTCGTTTTTTAAATTCCACATATGAGTGAAATCATATGGTATTTGTCTTTGTCTGATACATTTCGCTTAGCGTAATACTCTCTAGATCCATCCATATTGTTGCAAATGGCAAGATTTCGTTCTTTGTATGGCCGAGTAATATTCCATTGTATATATGTGTATATATACACACCATGTTTTCTTTATATATTAATGGCATCCTTTAGTTAAAACTGTGGCACTGTCTCACTCCTGCCCCAAACCCTCATGGCCATTATTGCAAAGTTTAAACTGTTAACATGGCTTATAATTCCCTGCGTGATCACTTCAACCACTGCAAAACTTTCTTTACTTTCATTTAGTGTAATGTGAGATTCATCCATTTTGATCATTGCCTGTACTGCAGTGTATTCCTTTGTATAAATGGTCCACAATGTATTAATCTCCAACTGACATCGATTTAGGTGCTTTCCAATTTTCTGCTACTACAAATAAAGCTGTTATCAACATAGTTGTTTCTATCTCTTGGGCATATGTGCAAGTTTTTCTATAGGTGTGGAATTTCCGGGACGTTGTTATATACGAATCTTCAATTTTACTATATAATCACCTGGTTCCACTGATTATTTTTATTATTTAACTACATGTACATAGTTGTCAGTAAACTGAGAAATAGTTACTTACGGTAAATGGAGACGCATGAAGAAGACATAAGATAGAGATGTCACTATTTTGAATCTACTCTATTGAAAATTACCTGTGCTTTTTTTGTTGTTGCAAAATGTTCCTTGGAAAAGCAGCAAGCCTTCAACATGTCATATTTACTATCACTTTATAGATTAACTGATATATACTTACTGATATACTTACTGATATACTAACTGATATATACTTGATATATTATTTATTGGGTTACTAGTATGTGCTAACACTTGGTAGGCATTGGGAATGCAGCAGCGAATACAATACCTAAAAGGAGGAGAAATACAGAGTGGGAAAAATAATGAATTATTATTGCATTCTCAATAGAATCAATAAACCAATGTTTGCCTTTTTTTTCAATGTTTTGAATACAATAGTAATTTTGACACAATGTTGTAACTTCCTCATTCTTATCTTCCTCTGGATTGAGAGATCCTTAAGGGCAGATGCATAAAATTTATTTACATACCACGAATCTTTCACAATGCCTGCAAGTGTGTTTGATAAATAAAAGCTTATTGCGTTCCCAGAGTAATTCTGCATTGGAAGTTTTTATGGGAAGTTTTTATGGGAATTATTGCCGAGGAGAAAGTATAGAACAATAACAAAAAAGTCGCTGATAGAGAATGGCTCTCCTAGAGACCCCCCCCCCATTCCCTGCTCAGCAAAATGCCATCCACAAGTGACGACATGCTTATGCCAGTTATGCTGGAAGAGTGGAGATTTGGTGTTTTGTTTGAAAGTTCAGGTGTGAATAACATTGTTGAGCAGATCTCCAGGGTTCCTGAGGAGCGACTGCAGAGCTGAGGGAACCCCACAGGGAACCCCACAGGGAACCCCACGGCTCTCACTGCAGAGCTGAGGGAGCCCCACGGTGACAGGGGCTGACGCGAGTTCATGAGTTCACTCTCCGCAGCCGTCAGTTCTTAATTGAATGTTTCTCCCCCAAGGCAGACAACCCTCGAGACTGCTCTGCGTCGTGAATTATAATGAAACTCATTGGAAACTTTTTAATAGCCACGGCAATCAGTGGTACTCTCCCAGATCCCTGTGGACGCAGAGGAGCCGAGGTCGTTGTCACCGGAGTCCTCGTCTAAGCTGCCTTGTAATGAGCTCTCCAGGGTCTTGTACTTCCTTCCAACTTTTATAAAAAACTGCAGAAGTTGAAAATTGCTCTCCTGCCTGTTCTAGTTTTAAATGTTGCTCATTGACCTCATCATCCAGAATCCCTTAAGAGTCTCCAGAGCGAATCCCATGAGGAAATGTAGCCATATTTCAATTTTACCAGCAAGCAGAAATGGCCTAGGAAAAACTGCTTTTTTCAACAGATCCGAACATTTCTCATTCTCTGGGTTTTTTTCAGCCTATAACTTCATCTTTCTCTGTCATCTCCTTTCGAACACAACTTGCAGGGTGAATAAGTCACGTGTCTGGTGAAATAATAGGCGGTTATATTTTCTTTTCGCTTAAAAGACAAGAAAACCAGAAAAAAATAAACCCCAAAGACTCAAAACCTTGCATTTGCTTCTTAGTTATGTAGATTCATTCGTTTTATGTTCACACTGTAAAGCATTTAAAGGTGGAAAACAAGGTATTATTATCTCTCGTTTCTTCTATACTTACTCTTCCATACGTATTCACACCACCGTCTTGAAAAAAAAAAGAAAATCGAGCCAATTTGTTTTCTTTTTTAAACTAGTGGTTTGTACAAAAATACTTATGGTCGCGCCATGTTTACAGGTTCCGTCTGAGCCCAGAGAATCAGAGTGAGGTTTCATTGAGAGGGATCAGGCGCGTAGCTAGTGGAAACCGCTCATTTTGTCAACTGAGCTATGAATTGGTCTCAGTGCTACAAGTCGAAATTTTTCCTGCTGTGATTTTGAAAAGTACTTGTTTTCTCTACTTAAATGTCAATCTGTGAACGAGGCAACATAATTTATTTCCTACCAAATTCCTGGGTGGTGTGAGGAAATAACGAATGTAATCATACAGCTACGTCAATGTGGGTCAGAAGACCAAGCATCTGGAGAGCTCTGGGGCAGTGTGATCCTGTGTCACAGAGATGGAGTCACGGGCTGGGCGCCTGGGGGGGCTCAGTCGGGTGGGCTTCTGACTTCTGCTCAGGTCACGATCTCACGGTTGGTGAGTTCAAGCCCTGCATCAGGCTCTGTGCTGTCATCACAGGGCCCACTTGGGATCCTCTGTCTCCCTCTCACTCTGCCCCTTCCCCGCTTGCCCATGCACATGCATACACACTCTCTCTGTCAAAAATAAACATTTTTTTAAAAAGCTGGATCATGGGCTCTATAGAATCTGCATGCAGCCACTCGCAGTGATGTTCGTGCCTTGGCAATGAGATGCAAAGATCTGTGCTCTTTGTGAGCTAGAGATTGTGCTGGGGTCAAACCTAAATACTAAACTCAAAGCAAATTATTTGTATTCCCTTCCAAAATTTTATTTCTGTTAAATGTTTCAAGCAACATGATCATGGTTATATGTTACATTTTTATATGGTTATACGTTAATTTTTTTTAATTTGGAAAAATGGAAACAAAATCTTTCTCCTCCAAACACCCATTATCTTTGCATATTTATATAAACATGGAAAATAAAAATTATATTTAATTTTATTAATTTTAACATGTTTTAAAATAGAAATTACATTTAATATAATTTTAATATGTACGATATACTTAATAGATATATTTAATATATAATATACTTAAAATATGCTTTCTATATTTCATTTTTGTTTCCATATCAATTTTTTTCATTTAATTTTTTAAGTGTTTTATTTATTTTTGAGAGAGACAGAGTCAGAATGCGAGCGGGGAGGGCGCAGAGAGAGAGGGAGGCACAGAATCCGAGGCAGGCTCCAGGCTCTGAGCTGTCAGCACACGGCCTGACGCGGGGCTCGAACCCACGAGCTGTGAGATCATGACCTGAGCCCAAATCGGCTGCTTAACCAGCTGAGCCACCCAGGTGCTCCTCGATTCTTTACAAACACCAATATCAATACACATTAAATTGTTTGTGCTTTTTGTGTTATTTATCTTACAACTGTGTAAACATTTATTATTCAGTTAATGGACATTTAGTCTGTTTCCTTTTTTAGCCACAATGTAACTGTGATATCCATATAGATATATAGATATAAAGATACATATATATCTTTACACACCTATGGAAGCAATCCTAGTAATAAATTCCAGGAATTGGAATTAGTGGGTCAAAGACTTGTGCATTTGCCAAATTTAAATTTGGTAAAAACATCCTCCAAAATTGTAAACGTGATTTACATTCCCACAGGCAGTGTATGAGTGCGATTCTCTCATATCCTCACGGATTGGATGTTACCAAACTGAAAAGATCGCAGTATTTTAATTTGTATTTATTTAATTATAAATCATTATAAATCATAAATGAGGTTGAAAAAGTTTTATGTATTTTGGGATCTTACGAATTACTATTTCACTACATTTCATCTTGTTATCCACTGCCCATTTGTTTGATTATAATATAAAGAACAGCAATCAATCGAATTCCAAGTATTTGCTTTATGTTTACTATATTCTAGAAACTTCGCCAACCTAAGTGAAAATAAAAGTTAAAAATCAAGTTACAAAGAGAAACTTTATTTACTCTTTTGCATTACCCTTTTGAAAATTATATTAAAATGGAAAGAAATTTGACTTTGAGATTGTTTCCTTAGAAAACAGACTAAATCTCACTTCAAGGACAAAGAGGTGCTTGGAAGATGTTCCTATTTGTGCTATATTGCCAAACTTGAACTTTTTTGTCCCACCAAACACCAGAAATAGTTAACCGCCCCCACCCCCGCCACACACATCAAAATTTGAGACTATGGCCCCAGATAGAAACCAAGAATCTAAGAGTGCTGATGCCCAATCATCTTGGTGTTATTCCAAGATTTCCCCTAAGAATTTGCACCTCTGGTTTCTTCTGTAGCCCTGCTAATTACCCAAAGGAGTACACAGTCCCTGCGATCTCAACAAGGAAACATGCTGTCAACCTCTAGGTACCATTTTGATGCTAAGAAATTAGTCCCCCATTTATTCTATGTGCATCTGTAAGAGCTTCCACGCCTGCACTGGTTATCTTCTGGGGTCAGCAGGAAGTCTTTGCCTCCCCTTGGGGTTTGGGTTGACGGCTCCTAGAAGGCTCCTGAAGGCTGGCTATTCGGCCCAAATGGCAGGCAGACAGGGGAGGAACAGCTAACCCTATTTTCCACGACAGTTGCCTTTTTTCTCTATAATTTAACTGCCCTACAGCAATTACTCTATTTTGCTTTTCCTCTGAGGTAGCGGCACACCATTACTCTATCACGTTAGTCAAATTATTAGCGAAATCACACAGCTTTTACAACTCTTATCTTCAGGAAGAAACTAGAATCTAATGCACACAAGTCAGCTCAGGGCTTGTATCTCATACCCTTTCTGGACAAGCTGAGATCTTTGTAACTACTTCTATATGATTTCTGGTGCATTAGTCTCACATCATCCTATCGTTATTTTCTACTTACGTTAACTGCACAATCTCCCACAAAATCCCAGGTAACAAATCCCAACGTGAGGAAAAAACATTACTATGTGTTATCCCTAAATCCTTTGGGAAAGTTGAAGTCAGGTAAGCCTAAATGATTAGAGAAAATTAAGAAAACTTTCTTTCTTTCACTTTGGTATATTATATTTTGCTGTGGAAAATAAATTTACTGTAAGAACTTTGAAGCTGAGAAGTTATCAGCAAAGATACGGTTTTCTAATTTGAAAATTAAAATACTCGTGACAACTTGTGTTCTACTCTGCCTTCATTTGTCCCACCTTGCTAGTTGAATATATTATCATAATCGAAGCAGCCCTTGATCCTCTAGATCACACAGCAGAGTAGATATTTTATAATGTCCATTTAATAATTGTAGTCATTATTTTGGCTTCAGTTCTCACAGAATCAACATGACAGACGGTCTGAGGTACTTTTCCTTCTCTACCTGCTTTTCTGCTGTTGTCACACTTTTCTCCCTTTCTTTGTTAGGGTCGTTATTATCCTGGCATCCTCGATTCCAATTATACACCTGTCTTTTTACAAAGCCAGCTCTCTTTATTCTTTTGAGCCTTATGAGGGTCAATCTTTTTCCATCTACTTTTTAAATCACTCTCTTTACCACAGTCTCTTTCCTTCTCTCTCCCTTCATCCCTATGGCCATGCGCCTCTCTTCCACAAGCTAATTATGCTGTTTCAATGTTTCTGAAAGACGACCAGAAGACCAATGTGCCCAAAGTTGCCATTTTATTAGTGGACGTGATATCTCCCTTGATCCTCGCAATTCTACACTACAGAAGTCTTTTTCTTTCAGAGAAACGAATGAAAGAGATTTGACTTGACAGCATTTCACAGGAATCAGTAAATATTTGGCAGATTCAATTATAACCTAAATAAAAAGGTGACATTGACACCATGAAGTAATTGTACGCTTATTCCCTCTTAATAAGGATCTAATCTCCAGGTCATGTTAGTTTCTTGTGTTTTTCCAATCATATCTTGGATACTGAACTCAGCCCTGGCTGTCACATTTCCAGAAGGTCATTGCCAACATTGAAGGTACGTGGAAGATGGTTGCAAGGTGATCATAGACTTGATAACCTTGTTATAGGGAGAATCATTAAGGGAAATTGAATGTCTTGACCTAAAGAAAATTTAGTTTAGTTCAAAACATTTAAATGGCTGTCATATGAAGAGAGATTAGATATGAAGTATATTCAATGAAATTGAAATTCTTTTTCTCGTGAATTAGGAAGAAAATTCCTCCTTAATAAATGGATGATGATTAGAAGCTGGAATTTTCCAACAATGAAATAATTTGCATTACGTGTTTGAACAAATGATAAATGGCTTCTATAGCTGGGCAGAAGCTATTCTGATATCGGACTTGGTGGCTTATCTGTTCCTTAAAGGCCCCGACATTCAGGGGCTTTAGAAAATATCGATTCGGTGTTTGTTTTATTCTTACAGGTATACAGATGATGTGAAAGGAAGACCATGGAAAAATCCAATGACAGCTCAGAGTATGGTTTTATCTTAGTGGGCTTCTCTGATCGTCCGAGGCTGGAGCTGGTACTCTTCATGGTCAATTTCACTCTGTATTCAGTGGCTGTGTTGGGAAACTCAACCATAATCCTTGTGTGTATTTTAGACCCTCGACTTCATACCCCAATGTACTTCTTTCTGGCCAATCTCTCCTTTCTAGATCTCTGCTTCAGTACGAGCTGTATCCCGCAGATGCTGGTGAATCTCTGGGGCCCTGACAAGACCATCAGCTACGCTGGCTGTGCGGTCCAGCTCTTCTCCTTCCTCTGTGTGGGCAGCGTGGAGTGCATCCTCCTGGCCGTGATGGCCTATGACCGCTTCGCCGCGGTCTGCAGGCCCCTGCACTATCTGGTCATTGTGCACCCCCAGCTGTGTTTGCGACTGGTGGCCGTGGCCTGGGGGAGTGGACTGGCCAATGCCATCGTCATGTCCCCGCTCGCAATGACTCTGTCCAGATGTGGCCGGCGCAGGGTCAACCACTTCCTCTGTGAAATGCCAGCACTGATCAAGATGGCTTGTGTGGACGCCCGCGCGGTGGAAATGCTGGCCTTCACCTTCGCCATCCTCATCGTCCTCCTGCCCCTCGCTCTCATTCTCGTGTCCTACGGCCACATCGCGGCAGCCGTGCTGAAGATCCAGTCGGCCGCTGGGCGCCGCAAGGCATTCAACACCTGCAGCTCCCACCTGACCGTGGTCTCTCTGTTCTACGGGAGCATCATCTACATGTACATGCAGCCCGGGAACAGCGCTTCCCAAGACCAGGGCAAGTTTCTCACCCTCTTCTACAACCTGGTCACCCCCATGCTGAACCCACTCATATACACCTTAAGGAACAAGGAGGTAAAAGGAGCGCTGAAAAGGGTCTTGGGGAGGCAACCATGAGCAGGAGCGACCATGTGCTGAGTTATGAAGCCGTAGGTGAAACATTTTTTTTCCAAACACTGCCATTTACTTTGTGCTTGTGATCAATTCAGCCCGTGCGTCACACACTTGGATTTTTAAAAATATGGGTAAATACTGGGGTGCCTGGGTGGCTCAGGTGGTCTGACTTCAGCTCAGGTCATGATCTCACACTCCATGAGTTTGCACCCCGCGTCGGGAACTGTGCTGACAGCTCAGAGCCTGGAGCCTGCTTCGGATTCTGTGTCTCCCTCTCTCTCTGACCCTCTCCTGCTTATGCTCTGTCTCTGTCTCAAAAATAAATAAAAACATTTAAAAAAATTTTTAAAAATATGGGTAAATACCCTGAAGTGTATCCAGAGTCAGTAGCAATCAACCAGAGCCACACATAGTATGCAGCTACCTTAGCAAAATAATGTTTAGTAGAAAGAATGAAGTCTTGGAAGAGAGGTGAAAAGATTTTATTCAACTCAATTAATGAAGGAATCAGGCAAACATAGTGACCAATTAAAAAAAAAAAGTCAAAAAGCACAAATTGGTAGGAAGAAGTGAAGGAGTGTCGGGGCACCTGGGTGGCTCGAGTCTTGATGTTGGCTCGGGTAGTGAGCTCACGGTCGTGAGGCTGTGAGATCGGGTCCTGTGTTGGGGTCCACGCCTAAGAGCCTGCTTAAGATTCTCTCTCCCTCTCCCTTTGCCCCTCCCCCATGTTCTCTCTCTCTAAAATAAATAAATATATAAAAATAAAAGGGAAGGAATGTTGAAATGAATGTACAAATGGAGACAAAAACATTGCTGTGGGGAGAGAAGCCAATTCAGCTTCTGCCTGACAGGACTGAATTCGCTTGTCACCGGCAAGGGTTACTTTGCACTGTTGTGAGTTCGCCGTAATTTACAATGTTGCGGAACACCGGCCACAGAATCAGAATCCAGTAAGCTCTAAAATCGGACAATGCATAATTTTCTACGGAAGCATACATTTTTCCCTACAAAATAAACCTTGTATCTTATTTACCTTGTAAAGCTAAGTATGCGGTCTCAAGCCTCCTATGAAAGCACGTAGGTGTTTTCATCCTGATTTTTTTCAGACGACAAAACTATGGTTTATAGATCCTGTGTGAATTAGCCCAGGTCACACGGGGGATGCGTGGCATTCAGAAGCGGTGTGTATAAGCCTCAATCTCTGCTGTTGTCTACCGAATGACACTGCTTTTGCTACACAGTGTAGACTGTGTGTACAGCCCCCCCCCCCATCCCCGTGCTTGCACAGTCGCACCAACATCCTGGATACCCCACACACCCTCCGAGAAAATTCTACCATTTCTCCCCCTTTTCCCATGCAAATCCCCCATCCAAATCTTCCCCATGCGCCAGTGGTCAGCTCGAATTAGCATCACATTTGTACAGTTATCTGAGTTTCTTGGATTTAAGAATGCCCTGGCCCTTCTTTTAACCTTCTGCATTTTTACACCTGGAAATACAGTTTTTCTAGTTAATACTATTATATTTATATGTCTCCTATTAGGCTGTCAATTCCCTGATTGTAAGGCTATTTTTTTAATCCTTCTTGGCATCATTCCAAGTATCAGGTTGTTATTAAAATGCCTCGCAGATAGTAAGCGATCAGTAATAGCTTGGGATGATTTTTCATCTTAGCTGATTAATCACATCCAGAAATAATTCTTTCACTGTATTAAAAAAATTTTTTTTTGAGTTTTATTTATTTATTTTGAGAGAGAGAGCACGAGCAGGGGAGGGGCTCTGTCAGTGCAGAGTCTGATGCGGGGCTGAAACTCACGAACAGTGAGATCATGACCTGAGCCGAATCAGGAGTTGGATGCTTAACCAGTGGAGCCACCCAGGCACCCCAATCCTTCACTTTTTTAAAAAAAATTTTTTTAATGTTTATTTATTTATTTTGAGAGACAGAGACAGAGCATGAGCAGGGGAGGAGCAGAGAGAGAGAGACAGAATCCCAAACAGCCTCCAGGCTCCGAGCTGTCAGCACAGAGCCCGACGCGGGGCTCGAACTCACAAACCGTGAGATCATGACCTGAGCCGAAGTCGGACGCTCAACCAACTGAGCCACCCAGGCGCCCCCCCAATCCTTCACTTTAATTGATACACCATTCTTCAAGATTACAAGTGGACCTGTCTCAGCAGACTGAGTTTACATCTGCTGTCAAATGTTTTATGCTGTTTTTCTCAATTCAGTATAAATTCTATGATGAGAGAGAAAATAATCCGTTGAGGAATTTCTACATATATCAAAAGTCATCCCCAACTTTTAGGTAACAAAACTTTTTTTTTCCCCCCCTACATGGGAATCATTAACTCAAGGAGATTACCATGAATTCTGCCTTGGTCTAGAGGCTGTTTGGATGGTAACAACAGTTCAGATGGTAAACCTCTTCAGATTGACCTAAAAAAGCTATTTCTCCCCTCCTCATTAACATTAGTCTCCCTTACAGTGCTCTCCCATTTCATTATTCCTTATTTGTTACTCATGTCCCATTATTAATCAATTAGTGAGACCAGTGCCTCGTGTTTTTAAAAAAGCTTCTGTAAATGTAAGCGCAACCACATATGTTCACAAGTTGTACATCTGTTGGAAAGTTAGAGGACCACCTTCGCGAATGCCAGTGGGAAGGATCATATTTACATAATGCTGAGTTTTACATTGAAAGTGGCAATTACTTTTAATCAAGGTATTGTAAGGGGCAGGTAAAAAACAAAACAAAACAAAAACGCCTTAAATAAGCATCCATTTTGCCTTTGGTGCCGAGGTGTAAACGCCACTTCTCAAGACACGAGAGACTGAGTTAGGGAACACCTAGAAGTCTACTCTTGTGACGGCACGGCTTCCCATGACGGGCGTTGCAGATCTGGTGGTTGACAGAAGAGCCTGCATTTCTATGCTGCTTTTTCTTCTGTATATCAGAAAACATCGATGGCACACTTATTTTGCATAATCCGTATTTTACAGACTATTTGCCTTGACTTTGTTTATTGGGAGTGTACTTAAGACAGAATCAAAAAGAAAAAGGGTTATTTTGCTAGGAGAGGTCTAACATCGGCTAAAATAGTTTTTAGAGGTTATAACAGAGCAAATGTGAATGTGGGATGAGTGTCAAACACCCATTATAAAATAAATTCTATGGATTTTTCATGACGTAGGATCTCCCTTTATTACTGATATACTCCCTGGAGACATGCCCAGGGTTTTTCACAACCAACAACTTACTTTGTCTCTTACTGTGGCACCAAAGCAATTCTTCTGTTGGACTTCCAAAGTTTTTACTATCTTTAGAAGTGCTGTAAAAAAAACAAACAAAAAAAAAACAAAAAAAAAAAAGATAAATAAATTCAAGCTTCTTTTCACTGAAGTACTTTATTGTATTAGGGGATCAGGTTTTTTAAACTGCCACTCAAAGGAATGAATCCATAATATGAGAAAATCATTCATCATTATGAAGCTTATTAAAATAATATTTATCAACTTGCAAAGAAAGGAGGGCTCACAAAACTCCACAAAGACATAGGTGTTCACATCCCTTTTGTGTGAAATTAAATATCACAGTTGCAATTGATAGGAAAATTTAAATTAAAAGGCATATTTACTTTTTAAGTATAACAAATAACTTCCTGATTTCTTGTTAAAAATGCCCACATTTTCTTCTTTATGATTCTGAAGACAAATAAAAATTTTATTTTGCTTTGTGTAATTGATAATTTGCAAAATTCCAGGATTGACTGGCTATCTGAAAAGCAAAAATCTACCTCTATCATAATTTTTCTACCATATTTTTTCTGCCATAATTAAAAAAAAAACAAAGTTTACTTATTGACTTTGAGAGAGAGAGAGCAAGCAGGAGAGGTGCAGGGAGAAGGAGAAAGAAAAAAAAATCCCAAGCGGTCTCCACACTGTGAGCACAGAGCCTGATGCAGGGCTCGAACCCACAACTGAGAGGTCATGATCTGAGCCAAAACCAAGAGTTGGACGCTTATCTGACTGAGCCACCCAGGCGCCCCTCTGCCATAATTTTTAGTGCATTGCCTACTGTTATTGCCATGCAAACTATGCCCTATGTTAGGAGAGTACGGCAGGCTTCTTAAAAAAGTCTTATGTGAAGAGCTCTAGTAAAGACAGTCATAGAAGAGTAAAATGAGGAATTTCATTATTCTATGGCATCAAACATGTACTTCCCCAAGATAACAAAGATGTCGAGTTCTTCTAAAAATTTAAAAAAAAAAATTTTTAAGGTTTATTTTTGAGAGAAAGAGACAGAGCATGAGGGGGAGAGGGACCGAGAGAGAGGGAGACACAGAATTGGAAGCAGGCTCCAGGCTCTGAGTTGTCAACACAGAGCCTAATGCGGGGCTCGAACTCACAACTGTGAGATCATGACCTGAGCCGACGTCAGACACTCAACCGACTGAGCCACCCAGGCACCCCTAAAAATTTTTAGTCAGATGATTTCTTAGGGACTTCCTGCAGGCGTCTTCGTGAAAGCTCTAGATGGTCACCAGGCACCAGAAAATGTGCCCAGCGAGGTCTGCCATTTCTTCTGACAAATGTTGTGGGAAAGGGGGTGCTGCTGTGCGGGTTTGAAGGTGCCACACGGCAGAGGCCATTCCTGTCCCCGGGGACTGCCTGCTGGGACTTGCTGTGGTGAAAACAAGCTGCGACTATATTCTTGGGACAGTCTTCTGACAAAGGTGACCTGTGACATCAGTATCAGTCAGGTCAAGGTGGTTGATAGTGTTCAGAACATACGTGTCTTCACTGGTTTATTTTTTGCCTAGTTCTATCACTTGCTGAGGAGGCACCAATATGTGTGTTATAATTTCCAGCCGTGACTATGCAATTGTCTATACCTCCCTTTAGTACTTAAAACAATGACACAGAGGATATGTTTATTCTTGTACAGGTGAATAACAACGTCGCATGACAGATTTTGGCAAAATAGCATAAATTTATTGCACTCAGTTGCTTATAACAACATATCACATATGTTTGAAATGCTTGTGCTGGTAGCATCCTGAACCCTGTGTAAAATATTACCTCTAGCCCAAATTCTTTCGAGGCTGACCAAATTAATTGCATCGAGGGAGGAATTATCTATCTGTTTGGATACACAGATGGAAATGTCTGGCCACGTTGGTGCAGAAATCCTTTAAGACTGTGAAGAAACAATACAGTTGACTGTTGAAGAGTGTGAGGCTTAGGAGCACTGAGCCCCTGACAGAGTTGAAAATCTGCATATAACTTTTGACTCCCCAGCAAAGCTGACTGCTAACAGTCTGCTATTGACCAGAAGCCTTGCCAATAACACAAACAGTCCATTAACGCATATTTTGTATCTTAGGTGTATTGTGTACTTATCCTCACAATAAAGTCAGCGAGAGAAAAGAAAGTGTGATTAAGGAAATCATAAGGAAGAGAAAACACATTTGCAGGACTGTCCTGTATTTGTTGAAAAAAATCCGTGTATAAATGAACCCACACAATTCAAACCTGTGTTGTTCAGGGGTCACTGTATAAAGATTTCATCATTCTAGCATTTTCTGACTTAGAAGTGTAATCTGCACATTATGCCTCAAAATGATATTCAGGTCACTGCAAATGATCAGTCCAGATGGAATTAGCCTTAAATTTGATTTAAACATCTTTTTAAAAACATTTTTTAAGGTTTATTTTTATTCATTTATTTATTTTTGAGAGAGAGAGAGACAGAGCCTGAGCAGGTGAGGGGCAGAGAGAGAGGGAGACACAGAATCCAAAGCAGACTCCAGGCTCTGAGCTGGCAGCACAGAGCCCAGCACGGGACTCAAACCCAGGAACCGTGAGATCGTGACCTGAGCCGAAGTCGGACGCTTAGCCAACTGAGCCACCCAGGCGCCCCTGATTTAAACATGTTTTGATTAAACTGTCTAAACGCTTCAGTTTATTATTTTTTTTACATTTTTATTTTAATTCCAATTAATTAACATACAGTAAACACCTCAGTGTGATTCTTTGTATGCAGTGATTTCCTTTTCATAGAATATCCATGAAATTATCAAATGCCCCAGAAATTAAGAAAACTTTTTTGCTTCTGAATAGACTCTTGTCATTAATTTCTCATGGTGTATACAGTCATTGTTAGCATCCAGATTTAGCCCTGGTTTCAGAAAATACCCCTTTTCTTTCCATTCTAGCCCTTAACTTTTATTTTCCTTCAATCGGGAGCAGTGGACAGAGCATAGACCATTTCGTTCCTGCAAGTCAGGATGGAGCCCCAGCCCTGTCATGTTATAAATGTGAGTCCTTGTTTATACCACTTAACCTGTTTGATTCCTGGTTTGTTTAGCTGTAAGATAGGAATTGTCACAGAAGTCTAATGGCATCATTTACATAGTTGTTAATACCGTGTTTTATTAATGTACTAGTTTGCTTTAACTATTAGAAGGCAAGATGGTTGTGTGGATGTTTGAAAGCGTATGTGATTGAGAAAAGCAACCAGGGAGGGAGGCTTCTGTGTCGTGGGCAGGGGACGGTGGACCAGCCCTGGGACGGGTGGGGGCGTGGGGGGGGGGTGTGCTGCCTGCCGGCCTACCGCCCCTGGGTGTACAATCAGTTGGCCTCACGGTCAAATGCATCCTTAGATCAAGGAAATACACAGCTTCCTTCCGCTGAATAAGAGTGACTCCCAGATTTTGACTCTTCCTCCTTAAGTCATCAAAGCTCCAAACAAAAGGTTAAATTGCCCTAAAATGGTTCCAGAAAGGTTCAACAGCACTGCCAAATTATGTCCACTGTGAGCCTACACTTTAGTCCATGAACTTTACTAATATTATTTAATTTAATAGTCATCCCTTTGGCTAATCTGGTTTTCCTGTCTTCTCAACATAAAAATTGAGGTAGGTAGAAAGCACAGTCAGACTAAATTAATCATGAGAAATATTTGAGCCCTAAAAACCTCCTGAGTCATTTGTGTGAGGAACTGTACATCTTTGAGGAAAGTCTTCTTTTCTGAAAGCTCATCTATATTCTCTTTATTAGTGTCATATCAGTTCTGTGATAAAAGCTAGAAACACCAGACTTTGTAAATCCAGTGGGAGAGACAAAACGGGCCCTGTCTTAATTTTCCCTCGGGTTCAACGAGAACATAGTAACAAGTATAAGAGGTGCTACCACTAATGATCCAGTAATAGCCACCCTAAATGCAATACCACTCTGGAGAGTAGACCCGGGCCACAGCCACTTGTCAGCTTTGGTTCAGAGAGGACTTCCAGGAACAACCATTTCTGTTCTAGGACATCTGGGGCCTCAGCTAGGATGGCTTAAGAGACTGAAAATGGCGGTCACAGCTCAGATGGGGCCGTGTATCTGGGGCCTCATTTCTTCACATAGCACCTTTTGCAAATAAAATATTCGATATGCTCTTTCACTGACATGCCTGGTGCTTCATCTGTGATGGTTGAAATAGCTGGGAGGTTAATGGGAGCACTCCTCCAGCAGGTAATCTCAGGGTAGTTCGACATGCGTGCTGGCTGCCTCTTGTGTGAGTGTTCTGATAGACCGTGGTGGGCACCTTAGAGGTTTTTATGACCAAACCTCCAAAGTCCCAGAATGTCTACTTTCACAACATTCTGTTGGTCACGTGAGTCACGAGGCCAGCCAATCCGGCTTCCAAGGGAAAGGAAGAATACATTGTTTCTATCATTAGGGGAATGGCATTATGCATGCAGAGGGAAGAAATTGGTGAACCTCATGGAGACCATCTACCACAAGCTTGAAAAAGGGAACACAGAAAAATGTCTTCACGGCCTTGGTAAATGAAGACTTCAAAAGGACACAAAAAGGGGCACCTGGGTGGCTCATTGGGTTTAGCATCCAACTTTGGCTCAGGTCATGATCTCACAGCTTGTGAGTTTGAGTCTCACGTTGGGCTCTGTGCTGACAGCTCAGAGCCTGGAGCCTGCTTCAGATTCTGTGTCCTTCTCTCGCTCTGCCCCTCCCTCACTTATGCTCAGTCTCTTTCTCTCTCTCAAGAATAAATAAAACATTAAAAAAAATTTTGAAAAAAAAGGACACAAAAAGTACTGACAATATATGAAAAAAAAAGTTAGAATTCATCAAAATTTAAAACCGCTGATCATCAAAAGACACGTTGTGAACATCAAAGGGCAGACCACTGAATACTGGAGAAAACACTTACCTTACACATAGCTGATAGAAAGACTCATCTCCTGAACTTATAAAGAACTCCAACATGAATACTAAAAAATACTTTAAAAATGGGCAAGCAATTTGAACAAGAACTTAAAAAAAAAAGAGATCCAAATGGCTAATAAACATATGAAAAGATGCTCAACTCAGTACTCATTCAAAAAAGTGTGATAAGGTCTTCCTTACTGTGAATAGTGGCTAAAAACACAAGGAGGACAATACCAAGTGTCGGTGAGGATGTGGAACAACTTGAACTCTCATCCTTTCTTGGTGGGAGTGTTAAAATGGTACAGCCACTTTGGAGAGCTGTTTGGCACTTTCCATTAAAGTTAATAAACACCATATCAGTTACCTATTGTCCCATTAACTAACCATCTCGAGGTTCAGTGGCATCAAACAACACATCTTTAATTTGTTCATGATTCTCTGGATCAGCAACTTGGACTTAGTTCAACCAGATGGTTCTTCCACTAGTCTTGCTCAGGGAAGACAAGACCGGGCAATGTTACTGCATTATGGCTTGTCTGGGACCGGATAAAACGACTTCACTCTTATGTTCGGTGGTGGCTGTTGGTTCCCTGTCTTCAGGAAGCTAACCCAGGCTTCTTCACATGGCAACAGTGTTCCAAGAGGACATACGCTTTTCAGATTTCTGAACATTATGTCACGTCCGCTGATAAGCTATTGGCCAAAGCTACTCGCATAACTAATGTGTGTGGGAGCTAGAAAAAGACATGGATATAGGGAGGAGGCCACTACTTGACAATATATTCCATACTCTTATTCTATGACCTCAAGGTTCACTCCTAGGCATATATTCAATGAGAATGAATGTAAGTGTCCACCAAAAACTTACACTGTATCTACTGTCAAGACCCCCAAAGACCACCATATCAGCTAGTGATCAAGCAAAGCTGAGTTTATTGCACCCACCGCAGAAATGGAAAATACTCTCTTGACAGTCCATTGGTATCTCAAAAAGGGAAAATTAGGATATTTATAAGGTTTTCAGACCTGGTATGAACGATTATGAGGTGAGCCTTGCAAAACAAAGAATTGGTTGAGTTTGGGCAGAGCTTAAAAATAGTAGCTTTATGGGGCGCCTGGGTGGCTCAGTCTGTTGAGCATCTGGCTCTTGACTTCGGCTCAGGTCATGATCTCACGGTTCGTGACACTGAACCCTGCATCAGGCTCTGCGCTGACAGCACGGAGCCTGCTGGGGATTCTGTCTCCCTCTCTCTGCCCCTCTTCTGCTTGCTCTCTATCTCTGTCTCAAAATGAATAAAACAAACAAACAAACAAAAACTTAAAAAAAATAGTAGCTTGGTGGGTACAACAAGGTGAAGGTGTTGAAGGAAAGCTTGATAAGTGAGCTGTTCAGTTGGTATTTCCTGGAGCAAGATATTAAGTTATTATTACTTGGTCTCAGTGTTTAAAGTAGGGATTGGAGCTTTGCGGTTGCCAGAGCCCAGGAGCCGCCCAGTCATGATCCACCCCATTATCTTCTTCAACATCACCCTGGACAGCAAACCCTTTGGCCATGTCTCCTTCGATCTGTTTGCAGACAAAGTTCCAAAGACAACGGAAAATTGTTGTGTTCTGTGCACTGGGGAGAATGGACTTGGTCATAAAGTTTCCTGCTTTCATAGGATTAATTGGGGATTAATGTGCCAAGGTGGTGACTTCACACGCTGTAATGGCACTGGCAGCAAGCCCACTTATGGGGAGAAACTTGATGAGAATGTCATCCTGAAGCATAGGGATCCTGGCATCTCATCCGTGGTCCGCTGGACCCAACACGAATGGTTCCCAGGTTTCGTCTGCGCTGCCAGCACTGAGTGTGATGGTGAGCAGGTGGGCTTTGGCAAGACGAAAGAGGGCACGAATGTTGTGGAAGCCAGGGAACATTTTGGGTCCAGCATTGGCAAGAGCAGCAAGATCACCGTTGCCGACTGCGGACAAATCTAGTGCAGTTGACTCGCGTCACATCTAAACTGCCAGGCTGTTCCTTCTGTCGCTCAGGGGAGCAGTCCTTCACCCCCATCTGCTCGAAACATCCTACAATCTTTGTGCTCTGGCTGCAGTTCTGTGGGTCCCCTAGTTTCCTGATTCCCCTCCAAGTCTAGCTGGATTGCAGAGCTACGTTTATGATTATGAAATAAAAGCTGAACAACAACAAAATAAAAAAAAATAAAATAGGGATTGGAAAATGTGTCTGGGCCCAGTTCAACACAGGGACAGAAAATTATGGCTTCAGTCCTCCCCACGCGATCAAACAGTTTGGTGTTCCTATATTAGTGAGAGTGAGAATGTAAAGCAGCTTGATATTGATTGGTGGGTTTCTTCTGGGTCTTTTGTGTTGTATGTATGCATATATGTATGTATGTATTTGAGAGAGCACAAGTCGGGGAGAGGGGCAGAGGGAGAGAGAGAATCCCAAGCAGGCTCCCCACCTAGCATGGAGCGCAACACAGGGCTCAATCCCATGACCTGAGCTGAAATCTAGAGTCAGATGCTCAATTGAGGCCCCCAGGCGCCCCTCTTCGGTGTCTTTGTTAACAGTGTCTCTCTAAATCTCATATGTGTTTCTGCTTGTAAGAAGGAATCAGTCCTGGTAAGTGGGAATTAAAAAAAATTTTTTTTTAATATTTATTTATTTTTGAGACAGAGAGACAGAGCATGTGCAGAGGAGGGGCAGAGAGAGAGGGAGACACAGAATCTGAAGCAGGCTCCAGGCTCTGAGCTGTCAGCACAGAGCCTGACGCGGGGCTTGAACTCGTCAATCGCCAGATCATGACCTGAGCAGAAGTCAGACGCTCAACCGAGTGAGCCACCCAGGCACCCCTTAAATGGGAATTTTTTTAAGTCTACATTTCACATTAACAATTTTTTTTTTTTTTACATTTATTTAATTTTGAGAGACAGAGAGAGACAGAGCACAAGTGGAGGAGGGGCAGAGAGAGAGGGAGACACAGAATCCGAAGCAGGCTCCAGACTCCGAGCTGTCAGCACAGAGCCCGACATGGGGCACGAACCCACAAACCATGAGATCATGACCTGAGCCGAAGTCGGACGCTCAACTGACTGAGCCCCCCAGGAGCTCCTACATCTCGCATTTTAAAGCCACATTGTATTTAATCCCAATTCCTTTGCAGTTTCTGAAGTGGCAGGAAAATCACGCTCAGCCGTAACTGGTAGGACTGTACCCGCTCTGTTCTCCTGAAAAGTACTGACCGTGTTCGTCCTTCCGCTTTGATAGCTGAAAGCAAGTGTTATAACAAAGAACTTTTAACCAAATTGAATAAATCACTTGGTGTTGAGGAGAAAAAGCCCCAGTAATGTCATCCTGCTCACCGTCCACAACTTTTCGCCTCACCTAGTCTCTTAAATGTTACCTTGCAGGACATTAACTGACTTTGGAAAGCCAAAATCAGTTCACGATTTTCATGTTAAGTAATTTAGCAGATGTTAATTTATTAGACACTGGTAGAAACACAGCGGAGAGCAATCATCATATTGTCTGCTCTCTCGGAACTACTAGATCCGGTGGGGAGGAAGCAGTAGGCCCAAGTTCACGTGCAAATGCATAGGGACAATCGCCGTAACGACAATATCCTAAAAGCTACCATACGAGTGTACTGCACGCCAGGAACTGTTCTGAGCTCTTCATAAACTGGATTATTGAATCCTCCCCCAAAATAAACACTTCAGTTCCCGTTGTTATTTTTACAGATGAAGCAACCGTGGCACAGAAAGGTCACACGAGCTATGATCCCACAAGTAGGCGGCAGAGTTGCGTCTGACCCCAGGCCACCTGGATCCAGAGTCCACATTCCCAAACAGCACCCTGCCCTCATTCTGTGAGTTCTCTTCATAAGTCTTGCGACTGCTCAATATAAAAGCTATGACCACAAAGTGTAAGACGTTGTAGTAAGGTACAGGTATGGGCTGAAGGGAGACATTATCATTAAGGGAATTAAATTGTCGATTTAAAGGATGAAGTGGCATTATTCAGCTAAAGAAGCAGAGAGAGAGAACGTGAGTACCGTTTTAGAGAAGGACACATTCCAAGAACAGGAGGTGGAAAAACGGTTTACCGTCCAAGAACTTGGACCAGGGCAGTGTGGGTGCAGTAGGGAGAGAGGTGACACTGGAGGAGTAGGTAGGAGTCACGTCACACGGGACTCTGAAGACACGTTAAGGAGCTTATATTTCAATTATAACACAAAGCCAAAGCCATTGAGATGTTCTATGCACAGGGATAACATGATAATAATGCATCTGTAAACCTCACTCCACTTGCCCTGTGGATGTGGGTTCCTCTACATTTATATCTGGGTATTACAGAGTAGAGTTGACATCTTTTCAGGATCTGCTCTAGGGGTCTCTAGACTATTTTCTCATTTTGCTGACTTCCAGGGAGAAAGCCCTCAACGGACCCTGACCTGGATGTCTCAGAGAGCCTCAAGTCTCATGCACGCCATCAGTCTGCTTATTCCAACCATTAGTTCTGGCAGGCAAAGGGGATATTTTGAGGGTAAGAGAGAGATGAAATGTTAAATTAGTAACTCTCCAAGAATCCTCTGTAGACATTAAATGGTTTCAAAGGCACATCAAATTGTGCTAATAATAATAATAACAGAGACTTCAAATATAGTTTCAGACAAGTTTAAGATTCTAAACATTAAACAAGATAACAAAGGACATTGTAACAATGGGGTTTTCTCTATACAAGAAAGTTGTGCCATAAAATCATTTAGCATCAGTCTTTACAAGGTACAGTACGAGAATTTAAAAGAGGAAGACATGTGAAAACATTCTCAGTAAGAAAATTCACCTAAACCTGCACAGCCATTGGCCAATTAAGCATACAAAACTAATAATTTAAAATGTGGATCCAGGGGCACCTGGGTGGCTCAGTCAGTTAAGTATACGACTCTTGATTTTGGCTCAGGCCATGATCTCACTGTTTTGTGAGTTCAAGCCCCGCATCCAGCTCTGCGCTGACAGTGTGGAGCCTGCTTGGGATTCTCCCTCTCTCTCTGCCCCTCCCCGTTCATGCTCTGTCTCTCTCAAAATAAATAAATACACTTAAAAAAATAAAAAATTAAATATGGATCCAGTTTATAAGCTTAAATATTTATAGGCTAAAAGCAAGCAGCAGAAAAGAAAAATTATAGAGTACAAATCAAGCAAATAAAACACAAGAAAACAATCAAGAAAAATTAATAAAATCAAAGGCTGAATCAATAAAATTGACAAACTTCTAGCCAGACTAGACAGAGAGAGAGGACACAAGTTACCAAAACCATAAATAAAAGAGGGGTCATCAGCACTGACCTCGGGGACCTTAAATTGATAATAAGGGGATACTATGAACAAGTCTATGACCATGAATTTGATAAACTAGATGAAATGGACCGATTCCTTAAAAAAACAAACCAATAAAAGTCAAATGTGGAGAAATAGATAATCTGAATAACAATTTCCATTAAATAAATTATCGATAATTAACACTTTCCTAAATAATAAAGCACCTGGCTACACTGGTAAATTCTAAAAAACATATACCCATCTTCCACAACCTCCTCTAGAAAATTACAAGAAGCAGAAAAATTTCCTAACTTATTCTATGAGGCCAGCTTTACCCTAACACCAAAACTGACAATGACACACATATATTTGCTCTCTCAACTGAGAGGGTCTAGAAGCATCGATGTCCCAAGAAATGTGAGCAAACCTCACAGTCAGGTCTTGATTTCTAATGCCAATCTCCAATAAAGGAACCTGGGCTTTCTGAAGAAATGATTGATTTTAGGACTAAGGAAGGGGATATACAAGATAATATTGGAGCATTTTATTGGACTGGAAAGTAAGGAAGTGGTCAAAGTGACATGGCAGGAGAGGGAAAAGCCTCCCAGAGGCCAAAGTGGTAGCAATTTGAGTGAAACAAAATAAATAAATTGTATTGAGCTATACCCAAAGTATACAATAAATATCTGTGATCCATATTGATATAAATAAATGAACATTAAATAAATGGGAGAAATAGACAGAAGTCTCATGCAGAAAAATTCTACATAATTTATGCAAATACTCCACCCTCAAGGAATTGGAGCCACAACTCTTAGTGACTATGGTACATGCGTAGTGATCTACTCTCAAGGTATACGGGATGTATGCCAAGGGGGCAACGGGTAAGTTGACCGTGGAGAAATCTGGCAAATCCACCTCAGCCAGCTGCCCAGAGCAACACGGACAGGGTGAGTCACGCCGATGGCGTGCGCCCTCGATAGGATTTTATGAGAATGGCACTTTATCTGTATGTGCTTCCTCCCAGAAACATAATCTCAGTCTATTTATAAGAGAAAAAGTCCAGCAAGTATCCGCGGAGGGACAGAACTCCTCCAAACTGTGGGCGTCATCCAAAACAAGGAAAGTCTGAGAGACTCAAAGCCAAGAAAAGTTTAAGGCGCCATGATGACTATATATAAACATATCACTAAATAAGGTGATATGCTGGATAAGATCATGGAACACAAAAGGGACATTAGGTAAAACTAAGGAAAATATGGACTTGAGTTAATAGCAATGTATTAATATTGGCTTATTAGTTGTGACAAATGTACCAGACTGATATGTTTGGAACAGGGGAAACTGGGTATTAGTGATGTGGACATTCTCTGCACCATCTGTACAGTATTTCTGCAAACTTAAAATTGTTCTAAACGAAAATTTATTTTAAAATTTTCAAGTTAAGGGGTACCTGAGTGGCTCAGTTGGTTAAGCGAATGACTCTTGATCTCAGCTCAGGTTTTGATCTCTAGGTCGTGAGTTCAAGCCCCGTGTTGGGCTCCAGGCTGGGTTTGAAGCTTGCTTAAAAAAAGAAATAAAGAAAAATTAAAACTTACAGGTTAAAACAGAATACGCATTTGTCTTAAATTCCTATGGAGGATTTGCCACAAGTTCCCATGTATTAGACTGTAAAGAACATTTCAATTAATCCTAACAAAACAAAACTGTTAGAGGCATCATTTTCTTTTATTTGTATTTTTTTTTAATATTTATTTTTGAGAGAAAGAGAGTACAAGTGGGGGAGGGGTTGAGAGAGGGGGACAGAGGATCTGAAGCGGGCTCAGTGGTGACCACAGAGAGCCCAACGCGGGGCCCAAACTCATGAACCCTGAGGTGATGAACCATGAGGTCACCAACCGTGAGGTCATGACCTGAGCTGACGTGGGAAGTTCAACAGACTGAGCCCCCCGGGGGGGCCGCATGAGGCATCGTTTTCTAATCACAATAAGAAGTAAAACCTAATAAAATCTTGAAAGCAAACAGACATAATTCAAACCTAGAATTTTTTACAAAGGCTATGAATGTATTCTTTTATCAATTCTAAAATGTTTAGAAAATACTGACAAAATACTGCATATTATTTTCTGAGATTTGACTAAGTCAGTGCTTCCATGAAATTCATAGCCTCAAATAGTTAAGGCAGAAAATTATAAAGTTGTATCTTATTCTTCATTTCTAGGATTATTCTATTCTTTTATTTTTTAATTTACTTTTTTGGTTTTGTCAACTCTCATTTGACATCTTCCTGGGCTTTTTAAAAGTGCGTGTACAGTTTTCTTTTCAGTTTCAACCGAATAAATTTTTCCCGTACTTCTCTAAAGTCTATTTAAGCCCATTTATTATGTCTTCCATGTAGAGTATCATGAGATGTTACTTCTCTTTTGGATGAATACACTCTGCTCCTAGATTACTGCAAGTTAACTATTGAACAACTGAATTAGACCTTGGAGAACAGCATTTCTTTTATTATGTAACAATTCACTAATTATTCTGTCTTCTCTATTCCCGACACACACGAAGCATTTTCAATTACATTGTTGGGGTATCTCTTGAACTGTCTCTTTTCCTTTAATCCCATTCTATTGATTACTTCATACCCTATGTCAACAGAAAAACTGAACTCTGCCTCCCACATGGTATTAATATGTAATTCCTTCTAACACGTACCCCACGGTGCCACCGCAATTCATCTGATAGGTGAAATATGGTAAATTATTGTTTGAATTTGCATCACAATGATTACCATTGAATTTCAGAATCTTCCTGTATTTTATTGGCTAATAGAATTTTCTCCTCTATGAATCACACTTAACCTATTTTTCCATTTCCATTGATGTTTGTTTTGATCCTACTGAATTGTATGGTTATTTTGCATGCTTTATATACTTTCTAAACTCCGTACAATTTATTTTACTGTATTTTCTCGTACTGTTGTTCCTTTTAAAGCTTTAATTAATAAAGTATTTTTGTACTGAGTTTATAAAGCAATGTGAGGATATTTATTAAGGTGCTACTGTAATATAATACAAAGAATATATTTTTTAATCTTCGTCCCTGGCTTCTGGCCAAAACTCCCTAAATTTTTGTAATTTCCTAAGTGATAGGGGTACAAAGAATATCTTTTATTTATTTATTTTAATGTTTATTTTTGAGAGAGACAGAGAGTGTGAGTGGGGAAGGGGCAGAGGGAGCTGGGGACAGCAGATCTGAATCTGAAGCAAGCTCCAGGATCGTGCTGAGAGCAGAGAGCCCCACGTGGGGGCTCGAGCTCACGAGCAGTGAGATCATGACCTGAGCCGATGTCTGACGCTTAACCGACTGAGCCGCCCAGGTGCCCCGAGAATGTCTTTTATTCTAATGCTTGGTCTTTGAACCTAGTTCCTGACACAGAGCTCCAAATCCTTTGGAATTTCCTGGGTCTTCAGTTCTAATGTGGTGAGTCTTGCTGGGTTCCTGGGTAGCTTCAGGATGGGGGCTGGCCACCAGAAATACCACGCAATGACTACGAGCTTGGAACTTTTCAGCCTCCCCACCCATCCTCCAGGGAGGGGAGAGGGGCAGGAGATTGAGTTAGTAATTAATTATACCCACATGAGGAAGCCCCCGTAAAGATCACTGTGCACCCCAAGTCCATAGGGACAGATGCTCGCTAGTGAGGTGGGGCACTTCTGGACTTTGCCTGATGTATCTCTCCATCTGGTTGTTTATCTGTGTCCTTTGTCGTGTCCTTTATTATGTAATAAACTCGTAAACATAGTGTTTCCCTAAGTTCTGTGAGTCATTCTAGCAAATTATGGAACATGAGGAGGGGGCTATGGGAACCCTGATTTATAGCCAGTCAGTGGGGCTGGTGGGACTGAGCCCTTAACAGGTGGAATCTGAGCCCAACTCCAGGCAGATAGTGTCAGATCAGATTGAATTATAGGACACCCAGCTGGTGTTGGAGAGCTGGTTAGTGTGGGGCAAAACACCACACACCTGGTCACAGAAGTGTTCCGAGTGAAGTGAGTAGGAAAAACATTTCCTTTAGTTGGCGTAGAGGGATTTTCCTTTACAACTGCCTGTTTTCTTTATGACTTTTGTTTTTTGCATTTTTGTTTAATAAAGCCTTACTTCCTCTAAAATTATGGAGATATTCTGCTGTATGTTCCCCTAAAGTTTTATAGGTTAAAAACTGAATTATAAAACCATCTGAAATTTTCTGAGTATTGAAAGACACATTTCTAAATGTACTTTATTTTCCAAAACAGCCGATTTCTTCAAATGCAGATTGAATAACTCCTACTAAAATCGACATAGCACTTGTCAGTGTGGACACTTGATTCTGCTCTATTGATCTGCTTGCCTCTTTTTATGTTAATATCACAATTTAAATATGATACATGAAATGTATTCCAAGTCCCTTTTTTATTCTTTCAAGTGTGGTTAGTCAATATTATGTCATTACTTTTTAAATACAGTTTAAATTTAGTTTGTTAAGGATTTTGAAAGGGAAAAAAGTACATTAGGTAGAATTGAAGGCAATGTGAATAAAGCATGGACTTTAGTCAATAATAATGTAAATGCATTTGTTCGTTACTTGTGATCAATATTCCATATTATCGTAAGGTATTAATAACAGAGGAAACTGGATGTGGGTGATATGGGAGCTCTCTGTACTATCTTTGTAATTTTTCTATCAATTTAAAACAATTCTAAAATAAAACATTTATTACAAAGTTAGGTTTTCAGGTTTACTAAAATAGCCTATACTGATTTTTTTACTGAAACTTCCATATATAGTTTAAAATTAGTTTGTCAAGATGATTTTAAAATCTTATAGTAATGTTTTATTGGGATGGAAAGAGATTTATAAATTCATTTGAGAGAAATTGATGTTAAACTAGTAAGACTTCCAAAAATACAGTACATTTCTGTAGTTACTCCAGCCTTTGCTAACGATATTTTTCTTCATTATTTTCATCTTTTTAATATTATTTTCTTATTTAGTGTCCAGTGGTTATTGCTGGTATACAGCCACAAAGAAGGTTTGTCACTGATTTTTCACGTTGATGAATTTATCTTACCAAATACGCACCAGTTGTCACAGTCTGAGTGCTAAACTTCTTAGGGTTTCAGGTATATCACCATAACATTAAACAATATTTTTATTACCTCAAGTATTTTGATTGTTTTATCCGTCACTTACCCATTTGCATGTCCTCAAAGGACACATACGGCCAGGAGTGGCTGGTGTCCTAGTGAGACCCGAGGAGAGGAGACGTGCCAGGGGATGAAAGTGTTATCTAACAGATAATGAAACAGAAATATGGACAAAGTTTGGGTTTTGTGATAACATTGTTGACCTCCTTCACCGAACCTTAACTATAGTTTTGCACATGAGATAAACATCTGATTGTTTCAGTCACTCTACTTGGGTTTTCTCGCAGCTTCCCTGTGACTGTGCTCCTAAATCATGGACCATATACTCTGGGTACTGATCATTGATGGATATTAAATTTAACAGAATGTTTTTTGGTATCTATGTGGTCACTTTATATCCTTTTAAGCCTTTTGAATTATATACCAAGTATGAACGTACTTACATAGAAAGAGGAGGGGAGGGGAGGGGAGCCCGGGTGGTTCAGTCAGTTGAGCGACTAACTCTTGATTTCAGCTCAGGTCATGAGCTCAGGGTGGTGAGGTTTTGAGCCCTGTGGTGGGCTCCACACTGAGCATGAAGCCTGCTTGGGATTCTTTCTCTCTCCCTCTGCCCCCCTCCCCTACTCGCTCACGCACTCTCTCTCTACAATAAAAAAAGAAAGAAAAAGAAGGGGTGAGAGATAAGAGGTAAATCTTTTCATATTTCTGTGAAAAGTATTCTGTTGGTTGGAAATATCTGTCCCATGATTTTTTTTTTCACTTTAAGCTGTAGACGTGGTAAATTATATTTTTAGATTTCATCATATTAAGCCTTCTTTGCTTTGTTGGAGTAAACTCTATGTGTTCATATTATAAATTTATTTTTCTTCATACTGATTCCATTTACTAAAATTTTATTTGGAATGTTCCCTTCTATGCCCACAACTCAGCCTGACTTTTTTTTCCTTTTACTATCAGTCTGATGGCGATATCAGGATGATTCTTGCCTTTTCAAGGACTTGGGAGCTTTTCATATTTTTTGAAATGTTTGGGGAAATTCTCTGTTCTTTGAAAGTTTGATAACATCATTCATAAAACCATCTGTGTGTCTTTGAGACATAGATTTTTTTTACATTTCCAATTATTTTTATGGAATTCTGTATTGAATATTAATATTTTCTCACTGGGAGCCAATTTTGGCACATTGACTTCACAGAATATTGCTCATATTATCTAGTACATCACTGATAAGGAGTTCAACAATATTCTCTAATACTTGTTTTATAATCTTTGTGTACCCTGTTTTCATTCTCCTAATTTTCATTTGTGCTGCTTTGCTAATTCTTTTTTCAAGTCATACTAATCAATTACTTATTTCATGCATCCTTTGAATGGAAAATATTAATTATATGGATTAACTACTTTTCATTTTTACCTTATTTCATCAATTTCTCCTTGAGTCTTCTTTATTCTAGTCTTTCTTCTTTCATTTAACTTTCTGTTGTTTTCTTTCCATTTTGAATTGAAACTTTAATTCATTTTTTCCCATTTTGTTTCTGTCAAAAGGATTTAATGCTATAAATATTTCCTCTGTGAATTCTTTTGGTCCTCAACTCTAGATATTCATATATAGTGACTTCTTTGTCTTTCAGCTTTAAATATATTATAACTTTAATTTTTATCTTCAAGCGACATTTATCCAAAAGTGTGTTTCCAATTCTTTTGGGTCCATGACTTCACAGCAGCAATCACTAGCTCATTGTTGGTGACAGGGAGCCCCTATTGGGCCCATACATGGTGCTACTTCTTACCCCTTCTGTAGTTGATGATTTCTTGGATAGTCATCAACATGTGATAGAGATGTATACCGTGTGACCCCTCTGACAGATCCATTCATGTATTTATTTACTCCTCAGACCTCCTTGTCCACAAATTCCCAATCCTGTTCCTTCCAGGTCCCTGATAAACCAGCCAAACCCACTCACCCCTGCCTAGGAATATACTAGATACCTACGTTCGACTTACGTTTTCTTGATATGAAGTGGAGGACGAAGTGGTTGGCCTGAAGCTCTGCCCATTGGGAGGATTTCCTCTCACAAGTGTCTTCCTGAGACACCCTGAGTGGGGGGTATAAATCAGCAGTAGTCTAAAATATTGGCAGGGGGAGCTGGTTGGCTCAGTAGGTTAGGTGTTTGACTTTGGCTCAGATCATGATCTCACAGTCTGTGAGTTTGAGCCCCGTGTTGGGCTCTGTGCTGACAGCTCAGAGCCTGGAGCCTGTTTCAGATTCTATGTTTCCCTCATTCTCTTCCCCTTCCCTGCTCGCACTCTGTCTCAAAAATAAATAAACATTAAAAAAAAGTTTAAACCACAATTTCTTTATCCATTCATCAAGTGTGATGCTAAGTGAAATAAGCCATACAGAGAAAGACAGATACCATATGGTTTCACTCTTATGTGGATCCTGAGAAACGTAACAGAAACCCATGGGGGAGGGGAAGGAAAAAAAAAAAAAAAAAAGAGGTTAGAGTGGGAGAGAGCCAAAGCGTAAGAGACTGTTAAAAACTGAGAACAAACTGAGGGTTGATGGGGGGTGGGAGGGAGGGGAGGGTGGGTGATGGGTATTGAGGAGGGCACCTTTTGGGATGAGCACTGGGTGTTGTATGGAAACCAATTTGACAATAAATTTCATATATTGAAAAAAATATTAAAAAAAATTAAAAAAGTTTAAAATATTGGCTTTCACCAAAATACCAAGATGACTCATCTGTTAACCAGGTCTGTGTTTTTCCTCTTGTTTCAGGTGGTCCTAGTAAACCCCCTCTTCCCCCCACCTTAGTATATTGGTGTGAGTCAAGAGAGGCATTGGTAAAACTAAGGTAAGTGACACAGCAGTCTGGACCACCTATCCCCAGACCACTTAAAAATGTCATTGTTGAAAAAGAAAACCAAAGCAGGAGGCATCACAATCCTGGACTGTAGCCTCTACTACAAAGCTGTAATCATCAAGACAGTATGGTATTGGCACAAGAACAGACACATAGAACAATGGAATAGAATAGAGAAACCAGAATTGGACCCACAAATGTATGGCCAACTAATCTTTGACAAAGCAGGAAAGAATATCCAATGGAATAAAGACAGTCTCTTTAGCAAATGGTGCTGGGAGAACAGGATAGTGACATGCAGAAGAACGAACCTGGACCACTTTCTTACACCAGACACAAAAATCAACTCAAAATGGATGAAAGACCTAAATGTGAGACAGGAAACCATCAAAACCCTAGAGGAGAAAACAGGCAATAACCTCTTTGGCCTCAGCCACAGCAACTTCTTACTCAACATGTCTCCGAAGGCAAGGGAAATAAAAGTGAAAATGAACTATTGGGAGCTCATCAAGATAAAAAACTTCTGCACAGCAATGAAAACAATCAATAAAACTAAAAGGGAACCAATGGAATGGGAGAAGATATTTGCAAATGACATATCAGATCAAGAGTTAGTATCCAATATCTATAAAGAACTTACCAGACTTGACATCCAAAAAACAACTAATCCAGTGAAGAAATGGGCAGAAGACATAGACACTTTTCCAAAGAGGACATCCAGATGGCCAACAGACACATGAAAAGATGCTCAGCATCACTCATCATCAGAGAAATACAAATCAAAACCACATTGAGATACCACCTCACACTGGTCAGAGTGGCTAAAATTAACAACTCAGGAAACAACAGATGTTCGTGAGGATGTGGAGAAACAGGAACCCTCTTGCACTGTTGGTGGGAATGCAAACTGGAGCAGCTGCTCTGGAAAACAGTGTGGAGGTTGCTCACAAAATTAAAAATAGACCTACCCTATGACCCAGCAATAGCACTGCTAGGAATTGACCCAAGGGATACAGGAGTGCTGATGCATAGGGGCACTTGTACCCCAATGTTTATAGCAGCACTCTCAACAATAGCCAAATTATGGAGAGCCCAAATGTCCATCAACTGATGAATGGATAAAGAAGGTGTGATTTATATATACAACGGAATACTACGTGGCAATGAGAAAGAATGAAATCTTAACATTTGCAACAACATGGATGGAACTGGAGGGTATTATGCTAAGTAAATAAGTCTGTCAGAGAAAGACAGATATATGTTTTCACTCATATGTGGAACTTGAGAAACTTCATGGAGGACCATGGGGGAAGGGAAGGGGAAAAAATACTTTTAAACGGAGAGGGAGGCAAACCATAAGAGACTCTTAAATACAGAGAACTGAGGGTTGATGGGGGTGGGGGAGAGGGAAATGGGTGATAGGCATTGAGGAAGGCACTTGTTGTGATGAATTCTGGGTGTTGTATGCAAGCGATGAATCACGGGAATCTACCCCCAAAACCAAGAGCACACTGTATACACTTATGTTGGCTAACTTGACAATAAATTATATATATGTGTGTCATTAATGTGATAGAACTCTAAATCTTATAGAGTTTATCTCCCATTCTCTGCAGTACATGTATCCTAAAGGGGAATCGAGAGTAGTGGTCACTTCCTGCTGACCAGGCCAATCAACGTAATGTCATCAACATAGTGAAGAGTATGATGTTCTTCACAATGTCCAGATGACCAAGGTCCTTTCAGGCTCTACTGTCAGTGAGGACAAAAAAGTCAACATTATCTCTAAAACACATATCCAATCTAATTGTCCTTATTGTTCAGTGTTGATAAGAATGCATTCTTATCAAGATCAATGAGTGCATAATAATGGCCAGTGTGTGTGTGTGTGTGTGTGTGTGTGTGTATCTGTTTTATTAAAGATGCTCTATCCGACAGCACAGGGGCAATGGTGCTGCCATTTGGTGAGTTTCTAGTAAGCCGCTGTCACCCACCGCAATCCATCTGATGTTTGCAGGAGCCAGACTGGTGAATGGAATGGGGATATGATGGAAACAGCTATCCCTATACCTTTAAGTCTTTGAGGGTAGCATTAATCTGCCGCTTTAGCCGTAATGTGGTATTGATTCTGATACACTATTGTGGCTGGGAATTCGGGGCAGCTTAATGGGCCTTTTAGCCTTTTAGACAATGGATCCCAGTCAACAAGTCAAGAGACACTGTGAGAGAGCTTCTTGGTTAATCAATGTGTGGAGATTTGGGGACATTGGTGCCCCTGGAGAAGGTGTGGAAGCTCCATACCCTTTTCCCAGATCCTGCCCTACGCCTCTCTTCCACCTGGCCGTTCCTGAGTTATATCCTTTTATAATTAACCAGTAATCTAATAAGAAAAAAAGGGACCAATCTGAAAGCTTTACCAGCTGCCAAGAATATTCTTCTCAGTTTTGCTCTGAGGCATGGCTAATGACCACCACACAATCTGTGGATCCACTTAACTCTGGCAGGCACAATAACAGCTCCTCAAAGATGTCATAGAATCTGTGAATGCTCCTTTATGTGACACAAGAGATTTTGAAGACATGATTAGGGATATGGAGTTTGAGATGGGGAGGTGACCCTGAATTATCTAGATGGGGCCCAATCATGTCACAGGAGTCCTTAAGAACTGAGAGTTTGTCCCAGCTGTGATCAGAAACAGTGCAAGAACAGAAGAAAAGTCAGAAGGACAATATGAGAAAAACTCAGCCAGATGGTGGCTTTGCAGATGGAGCGAGAGGACATGAGCCAGAGGGCACAAGCCTCCTCTAGCCGGTGGACCCAGCAGGGACACACATTGTCCGCTGGAGCCTCCAGAAAGAAACAGAGCCTCACCAACACCTTGATTTCAGCCCAGTGACTCCCATGTTGGGCTTCTGACCTCCAGAACTCTCAGTTAATTAATTTGCAGTATTTTAAGCCACCAAGTTTGCAATGATTTGTTAAAGCCACAATATAAAACTAATATAGACCCATTTTGAGATGGACCTGGGCCAGGACTCCATGCATCCATTGGCCTGTATGTGTCTTCACTCTAACAGAGGGCCCACAATGGCATTTTGTGCCTCTTGGTATCAATGTTATCTCGGCCCCATAGCCAAAAATCCTTGAAAACTCTTGAGAGTTTCCTTTTGCCCATATTCAGTCAATCTGGTAGGTTACCACTCAGGTAACCCTGCCATTCAGGGAGGGACCTGGGACACTGCTGTTGAAGACCAGACAGACCACAGTTCATACAAATGCCATGGGGGGCACTGCCTTCCTCAGTGGGAACCCATCTCTTTCTAGTCCCGTGAGCTCTCATTCTGCGTGCTGGGTCGTATCCGCAAACTGGCAACCGATTCGGATTTCACCAAGTGGAGGCAAAGTGCCACTATCAGTCCCTGGGGGCTAAGGGCCCCTTGCCAAACCAGCTGAGCCCAGAGTTGGGACAAGAGAAGTATGAGTCTGGAATAATTGTGTTAAAATGCAAGAAAGTGTTGAAAGAATGATAGGGACAGGTCAAAAAGACACAGAGTGGTGGTGACGTAAAATTTTAACATTAGTGGAAGGTGGGTGAAGGCACACAAACTCTGTACTATTATACTGCACCCCTTCATCAAATCTAAAACTTTCCAAGTAAATGTCTAGGGGCGCCTGGGTGGCTCGGTTGGTTGGGCATCCAACTTCGGCTCAGGTCAGGATCTCATGGTTCGTGAGTTCGAGCCTCACGTCAAGCTTTGTGATGACAGCTCAGAGCCTGGAGCCTGCTTCAGATTGTGTGTCTCCCTCTCTGTGTGCCCCTCTCCCGCTCACGTTCTGTCTCTCTCAGAAAAAAATCAACATTAAAAAAAAAAAAAAAACTAAAAAACCAAAGTAAATATTTAAAATGGACACAGAAGCCAGGCTGGAGGAGTTCCTGCTGTACAAACCTGGTGTAATTTTAGCATTTAAGTAAACATGTTGTATTTAAAAAATTAAATACAAATTAAATAAAAAATTTAAAAAAATAAAGTTAAAAAAATTAACATGTTGTAACCAATTGAATAAATAGGAGTCTATATTGAATAGAAGAAAGAAAGGGGGGGGGGGGGGAGAAAGATGATAGAGAGGGAGGGAAAGAAAGGGGAAAGAAAGAGAGAAAGGAATAAAGAATGACTTTTTACCTTAAGTAAAATGTCACCTCATAACTGTTGAAAGAATAGTGGAATTAGAAAATCATAGTTGTAATTAATTCAGCCAATTATAAGTATTAAATAATAAAGTAGAGAAAGTAATGAGGAATGGGATGTTTACATTTACTGTCCCATAAAATACTTCCTTTATTTATTTATTTATTTATTTATTTATTTTTTTTTTTTTTAGAGAACCTGAGTGAGGGAGACGGGCAGAGGAAGAGAGACAGATTTACTGTCCCATAAAATACTTCCTTTATTTATTTATTTATTTATTTATTTATTTATTTTTTTAGAGAACCTGAGTGAGGGAGACGGGCAGAGGAAGAGAGACAGAATCTTTTTAAAAAATTTTTTTAAATGTTTATTCATTTTTTGAGAGAGAGAGACAGAGCATGAGCAGGGAAGGGGCAGAGTGAGAGGGAGACACAGAACCCGAAGCAGGCTCCAGGCTCCAAGCTGTCAACACAGAGCCAAAGTGGGGATCGAACCCATGAACCATGAGATCATGACCTGAGCCAAAACCAAGAGTCAGATGCTCCACTGACTGAGCCACCCAGGCCCCCTCAAATACTTCTTTTTTTTTTAAGTTTATTTATTTATTTGGAGAGACCAGATGCTTCTTAAATTACAGTGAGAAAGAAGCGTAACTTTACAGTGGAGAAATCTTGAGCATACTACCTTAATCAAAGGATCAAAGTTCATACACCTGTTATGAGCCACACTGACACCATGTGCCTTCTTGATAAGATGCAGTGAGAACACAGCATCAGCTCTATGATCTTTCTGCCAAAGATGTGGAAACTACCTCATCAGAGGAAGTATCAGATAAGTCCAATGTGAGGAATTGGGGTTATTGTAAAAACTAACCTGTGTACTCCTCAAAGGTGTCAAAGCCATAGAAGTCAAGTAAAGACTGAGGAACCTTTCTGGATTGAAGGAGACTGAAGAGAAACGGGAAATAAACGCAATACACGATCCTGGATTGGATCCTTTTGCCACACACACTACGGTTGGGACAACTGTTAACACTTGGAGTGCGTGAATTAGGTCATCGTAACGTGTAGATGTAAGCTTCATAATTTTGGTGTCTGTATCGTGGTTATGTAGGAGAATGGCCTTGTCTGTGGGAAGTACACGAAGGTTCTCGGGTGTGATGGAGCAAACCACTCTCAAATAATGCCGGAAATAAAGTTATCTACTAATCTTACCACTCTTCGGTAAGTTCGAAATCATGACAAAACTTAAACATCTAACACCTAAAAGAGCGCTAAATCTTTTGCAGTGGTCTCAGGCTTAGCTGGGTCTCTCGACCTCAGAGATGAGCTACAGGAACTTGGGATCTTGCTCAAAGTGAACACAAGGCCCCCTCCCCACCCCCCACGCAGAGTCTGAAGGAAGCACAGATGGGCGTTTTCTCACACGTGTCCCACTGGTCTTGCTTTCTGGACAGAACAGCAAACTTCTCTAATTGCTTCAGTGGAACTTGCATTCCCAAAGGCTTTAGTGACGAGAACAAAATATTTTAGATCTCCAATCTGAGCTATTCAGTAAGAATTTAATGTATAAATGGTCTTTATTACTTCAGAAGAGTCCTTTAGGAGTCTGAAGATGTGATCTCAGACTCCTGGCGTGAGATGGACCGAAGCCTCAGGATGGCTTCACAAATGGCAAGGGTACCGATTTAACAGGAATCCTGGAACTGTGTTTGGGCTCAACACAAGTCGAGGGTCAAAGTGACCGAGGTCAGGGTTGTAGATGTAAATTGTACACTTGTCTGGGGCACAGTTGCTGTCTCACGCTGATGTCCTCGTAGAATTCATCTGCAAGTTCAGAAGTTACAAGGCAAAGTCACAAAAGGGCAAATACCTTCAAGAACAGAGCCCAGCAATCAGCTTCCTAGAACTGAAACTGATTTGCAGAAGAGAGAAAAGAATAAGAAGACAAGAATTGGAACAGAAGTAAATCCTGACAATATTTCCTCATGGATGCTTTCAGAGGAGGCAGGTAATATTTAAATTCTATGTTTTCTAACAGTAAATTAACGTTTTTACCCTGATCTAGTTTTCGGTTAACCATAAAAATATGATTGGCAGGCACACCTACTGATTTTGTTAATGGTCGTGTTTTCCTTTGACAAACTTGGAAAAAGGAGGGCAGTGTGGATAATTACCGGAGGAAGGAAATGATGGACCTGACTTTCATTACAGTTGATAATGTCAAGAAAACAGATAATCGTAGAAGTAGAATTCATGTAACAAATGAAGGAGTAAAAATTCACGCTTATAAAGTTCCAGACAAAGTTCAGATTTCTGGATTCTGACACAGAACTTCTACTCAAACTTCCAGAATTCTACATACTCATCAGTTGTTAATTATGATGTCAGAGATGTATAGGTCTACTTACTTAAACCCCTTAGCTTTCTTTATTTGTAGGCCATGTTTAGATATTGCTAATAATTTATAAAATTCTATCATTTTTATATAACCTGTATGGACAAAATATGTTTCAAAATGTTTCCTTTACCATGGAATACTATTAAAATACTAAAAAACTTCCCATAAATAAACTTCCTATAAATAGATATTTGAAAAATCCTTCACTAATAACCAATTCATCACATTGGATTAGATTTCCATCAGGCTAAGATTTCACTAATTCAAACTACAGTGGAATCTGTTTCTTACTTGCTACTGGAAAATTCTACTGATTTTCTCGGACCTCATTATTCTTACCTCTCAACATGGGCTGGTATAAGTTTGTCCGTATCAGCCTCAGTTTTGAGAACAAGCTGACTATCTTAAACCTCTTAAATAGATTGATAATTCATGCGCCTCATGTGATCAGTGACTCTAAGTACAAACAAATGCAAAACGAAATGTTAATAAAATAAACGGTTTCCCAAGTCTTTATACCACGTTCTATGTGCCATATTGCCTTAATTTGTGCCTGGATGGATTAGTCCCTTTAACTTATGCTAAAAACTCTGAAGATTCCCTAGAAGTTTTTTTCCGGATACACAAAATTGTATACATTAGGTACATATGTATGCACATATCATATTTGGCAGCAACTGAACGTGAGTGATTTGATAAGGTGGGGAGGTTGCAGATGTCCATCCGCCTGACGGACCAGCTCACTATGAGGTCCCCTAGAAACTTCGCCTAATTAAACCCAGATCTCCCCCTCCCCCACTTCCCAGAAGCGCTTCCTCTCCTTCCGTCTCCCCCGCCACCCCTAACCCGGGCAGGCCCAGACTGTCTCCCGGCTGGATCTCTCAGGCTGGGCCGCTGTCTCTCTCCCCAGAACAGGTGCTCCACTGCTTCTTCACCTGCTGCATCTCCGACCCCCCCCCCCCCCCCCCCCCCCCCCCGCCGAGAGCCCCTCCCTCCCCACCGATCCTCTGCTCGCAGTTCGGGAGCGTGTCTCCTTTCAATCACTCAGTGCTTCTCCTTTTTGTCGTTTTTGGGTTTGCTTTTACATAAAGCCCGATCTGGCGCAGGAGCTACAAGGCCGCGCGCGCACGCCGGTCTCTACTGCACCTGCAGCCCCAGCGCTGGTCCCGCACCCCGCAGTCTGGGGGCCTCCCGGCTCCCCCCACGTGCGCCCCAGTCACCGTAGGGCTCTTACGTGAGGTGCCACTTCTGGGAACACAGCCCGCGTGCCCCGGGCCCCAGGGAAGCGCCCCGCCCGTGTCTACACGCCTTCCCATCACCTGAGGGTTCCCTCTTGCAGTACAGTGTCCGGTGATGACCCTCCACACCCCGCTCTGGACCGTAAGCTGTGTGAGGGCAAGGGCCCTCCGCACCCCATCTGTCACACTGCCCCCAGAATTTCCCGCCGTACACCCATTCTTCACACTTTCATTCTGTGCAAGTAGGACACCAGCCGTTGGCGAACCTACCAGAGGCTTTTGAATAAAGACTAGACTGGAAAAAAGGAAGGAATTATAAAGAGGGACAAGGCTATTGATGAAAAATCAAAAAAGACAAGCAGTATTACCTACTGCAGTGGGGCAGCCAATTATAGGGAAAGGACTTTGAAGTAGACATTTTCTTCATGTCTCTACTCCCAAAATGTATAGGCCCAAAGTCACCCACTCTAGGTACAGGGCATCGTGGACTTCACAGCTCTCGTGTCTTCCAGAATGCTGCCTGGATGAAAGAAATAAACCCCGCAAAAACCACATGTAAACACAACAAAGCAAACCTCCTTTAAAGGCCAGCAGTTCCTGAACCACACGTGGCCAGGAGCTCCTACAAGGAATACAACCGTTGTGATAATAATAAATCTTTGAGTGAATGATGTTATTAGGCAGAATTATAAACATTTCACAAGTTAGCGTCTTTACCTTGACACCCATATAAGGGATGCTGTTGCTATTGTCACCCCACTGGACAAATAAAGATCCTCATATGCACCTGACTCGGCTTGGGCCACAGACCTGCACACTAAGCTGAGCCTTCAAGCTCACATTGTTCTGACCAAGGGGGGCTCGCCCATTACTCTGCGCTGCCTTCCGGGGAACCGGGACCGCGGAGGCACATCAGCGTTGGGAGGGCATCATCAAGCAGCGTCGTCCAACCCACACTCCCAAATTTCAGACCATATTTCGCCTCCAAATTTTCAAAATTTGTCACCAGTTCTAAGCCTGACAATTTCCCACAGCCGTAACAATCTGTTTGATAACTGAAGCTTTATCGGCCCTGGAATTGGCATGTGTCTGTGCATGTCTAGAGTCAGCCTGCTTGATAAACTAAAAAAGTCCTGGTAAATA